>NW_027466909.1:695000-712500 GCF_046128005.1 Genypterus blacodes | reverse complement strand
TCAGACTCCAAACACTCAAACATACAAAAACTGAGTCGGTAAAGCAGAACAAGGCATCGAACAACCAAGCATCGAACAACAGTTTGGTTTGGACGAATGAGGGCCGAGCAGGAGGAGAATTAAGAAATAATCATCTTAATTAATAATTCTGTGTATTCTCACTCTTTCTCACTCCCTCAGCCCCTCCCCCCACTCTCTCTCCTCTCTCTCTCTCTGATTGTGTATGTGTGTGTGTGAGAGAGAGAGAAGTGAGACCTGTAAATGTTTAGTTTTAAGGACTGCACATGAGTCAACTTTAATGACCATTAAATTATTTAATCATCATTATTGATTATTAGTATTGCTGATGTGTGTGTTATATCTGCTATTTTGTTTGCTTTCATGTTTGATTCAAGTATTTTATTACATCTCTCCAAAATTAAAATAAATGTTAGAAATAAATTATATTATTCAGATTATTTAACTTAAATAAACAAGTTCAACACAAAGGGATTAGAACAGATGATGAAATAAAGAATATGATATAATGAATAAGAAAGAAGTGAACTGAAGTATACGCACCGTGTGTGTGAGAGTGTGTGAGTAGAAGCTTGTGTATCCATGTTGCTCTGCATAGTCAGATATAGTTTTGATATCAGATGTGAGCCGGTTTCCCTCTCTGCGGCCCCCCGCGGCGCTCTGTGTTCTTTGGCTCTATGTGTTCCTTTATCGAGCTTGAGTTCATTGGAGCAGCCTGCTTCCCCTTTTTGTTGTCGCCTAAACCGTTTAGTTTTGGATGATCGGTCAAAGATTCTGACAACCAGCGGAGAGGAGCGCGACGCCCAGCCGGGGAGGGAGCGCGGGAGGCCGGGCAGATGTAGTGGGCTGCATCGGGGAGACGGACCATTAGACAGCGGAGAGCCACGGCTCACAGCGCCGGTCGATCAGGTGCGGAATCCTGCCTGCGCCTCCTGCTCCAGTCAGGGTGTGTGTGGAGGTGTGGAGCTCAAATATGATCACACATCCAGCTTTTACAAACATGCAAGGTTCATAAGTATATTTATATTTTTAACTACTGGAATGTATAAATCCTCTAAATTTCTACTTTAACACCTGATTTTGTGCAGTGATGGATTTATGCTTATGATTGTTTTTATTATTTTAATGCAATAAATACAAACCAGGACACATTATTATTATTATTATTATTATTATTATTATTATTATTATTATTATTATTATTACTATTATGCCAGTGGGGGGCTTCAGTGTGTTTATCTGGGGGCTTTAATTGAAAACATAGATCACACTCTAATTCACCTCTCGATTTTGGGTCTCGATGGTGAGATCAATGGGAACCAATTGCAATGATCTAATTAATTATGGCAAAATTAAAAGCAAGTACAAAATCAATCTTTGATGGTGTCGAGGATGGAGTCAAATTGATATCCATCTGCTCCCTTATGAAGCACATGAATAAGCAATCTGAGGACGCAGCTGATCTCCTGCAGTGTGTGTGCGTGTGTGTGTGTGTGTGTGTGTGTGTGTGTGTGTGTGTGTGTGTGTGTGTGTGTGTGTGGCAGGAGACATCAAATCACCACTGACTCCTGTGTGATGCTGCTGTGTTTGACTAATGGGACCAAACTGCGTCCGAGGGAACGTTTATGTTTGATCCTCTCATCCTGGTGACGTCTGACGTGCAGCAGACGAATTGAAATAAGTTTAGATATGGAGGAAATGTATCCGGTTTGAAAGTGAGAGTGTTATTTTTGACATCTGGGGGCCTTCCAGTCTCTCGTTTTTACTCTTAATAATATTTGCGTTTTTAATTGGGTATCACTAATTACCAAGATTGAATAAATGCATTTATAAGCAGATGACGTATAACTTACAGGTTTAGTCCAAATGCGGACTGCATGTGGGGCCCCTGGGGACCTCTGGGAGTCCGGGACTAAACCCAGTACCCCCATAAAGACAGATGAGTTTTTATGCAATCTAAACTTCTCTCTTTTAATGGGATTTATGAGGGTAATTGTTACATAATTTACCCGGACAGAGTCTGATTGTGTGTGTGTGTGTGTGTGTGTGTGGATGTGTGTGTGTGTGTGGTCTGCACTGTCCACTGGTTTTGCTTCCTAAACCGCGTGAAGATACAGAGGAAATAAAATATTGATTTTTGTTGACGTGACGTGAAAACGCTTTACAGGCCAAGAAACAGGAGAAGAAGAAGAGAGGTGAGGGTATCTCTCTCTTTTCTTCTTCCACTCCATTATTACAGTTATGATTATTATTATTGTCATTATTATATTTTGCCCATTAAATCATAGTACATGTGATAATTTGAGCATATATGATAATAAACTCCAGTAACAAACCAACAGATCTGAAGCTTAAACCCTGACTTGTGGACTATTTAACCTCATTAGTTTCAAACCCATCGTGCTGTAATCGTCTGCAGCACGTGCTTGTGTTAGGATGACGTGATCGCAGTGTGACAGGCTTTGTTGTGTTGTACAGCACAGAGAAATCGAACCCAATAACCGCATGAGGGCCGCGGCGGCTCGGCTGTGAGCGGAGGTGAAGTCCACGCTCACACTTTCTTAATTATCACGCCATTTGTTTGGCTGCGGCGCCGTGACACGGGGACGTCATCAGAGGTGCGGGGGGCAAATCGGGCTGTTGTGGGGGAAATAGCAGCAGCTTTAGGGCAAAAGTGCAGTGACGTGTGAAATTACAGCCCATGGTGCTACATATTGTACCAGAAGCTCCCAGCCCAAAAAAAAAAGAAAGGAGGAAAGAGAGGAAAAAAGGAAAAAGCAGAAACAAAAAAGAGGAATCGTCCTTAAAGTTGTCCAGAGGGCAGAACGGCCACAAGTCCAGCAAGCAGGAACACGTCTAAATAAAGACCAGCTGATATTATTAGTCATTATTATTATTATTATTATTATTATTATTATTATTATTATTATATCTTTATTCATTATATTTATTATTATTTATATAGGGTTGAAATATTTTGAATGCAATTGGAAGATTTTTTTTTTTATGTAAAAACATTTTTTTATTTCAATTGGTAAAACTCCATATAACACAAATATTGTTTTTATTTTGAATGTCGAACTAATTTGTATATGTTTCTTTTTGAGTAATGATCTATTATAAAAATGTGTGTCTTGCTGCCTTCATGCTCCATATTTCATTTCATGCCAGTGCTGTAAACAGATAAATAAATAAAACAGGCGTGTGTGTGTGAGCACTTTGTTCTGTGTCCTGTTTGAAACTCCGGATTTTATTTTGGTAGACTTAATTAAAGCGGAAATGAGTGCATCATTCAGCCGGAGCAGCTTGACCTCCAGCCTCTGACCCAGCAGCCTACCTGGCTGCACGAGCGCCGTGTGACCTACGAGCGCCATCTACAGGCGGTAGATAACACCCCCCCACTCCCCCCCCTCACACACACACACACACACCAACCTGCTGTCTGCACACGCTGAGAGCTCAGATAACGACTGTCAACACACACACACACACACACACATAGATATGTGTTTATTTACTTAAAACAATCTATTATTATTATTGTTGTTGTTGTTGTTGTTATGATTCATTATTTTATTTTTAATTGTATGAGGGTTTGTTGTTTATTTTTATAATTATATTTTATTTCAAAATTAATAAACTAAGATAACATTTGCACAGATACATTTCCTACATCACTTCCTTCCTTGTCTAAACTAATGAGCTCTGCTGCTTTATGTTAAATGTATAAACATGACTTGGCTTGACTAACACTCATATGCAGGGGCGGACGTAGAGCTTTGGAGAGGAGCCCTGTGCTTCTAAGGTCAGAATGAAGTGAATGTGGTTAGAGAGGAGGATTATTGATCAGTGATCAGTAGGATTTGATGTTTATTTCATTTAATCATCAGCATGTGTTTGTAGAGACTGGAGGCCCCTTCAGCCTGAGGGTCTGTGGCCTGCCTTGCTTAATGGCAAAGTCAGCCTGTGTTCATTGTGTGTGTGTGTGTGGTGGCGGGGCAGCTCAGGTGCAGTATTGTGGCCTTCAGGGGCCTCCAACTAAAACAGGAATTTTTCAGTTTATTATGATGAATTGAATGTATAAATGAACTTTGTTTCACTTTATAAAGTAACTGGGCTCATAACAGCACAGCAGTGTGTGATCCCACCGCGGGTTATGTGAGTGTGTGAGTGTGTTATGACTCTCTTTAAACAACACACACCATCCTGACAGGGGCTTTGCTTTATTCCCCCCTTTAATTTCCCTGATTCTTCACCCCTCAGCCTCATCATTCCCCCCTCCCTCTTCCTCCCTCTCCCTCCTCTTCCTGCCTGTCGGATGCTGGGACCTCCTCGTTTGAGCTGCAGGTTTTTCTTTTTTTTTGTACGTGGGCGAATCACAAAGTGTTGGAATCTATTGCCTTTGTCTGACAAGTCATCCATCTCTATGCGCGGGGCTGTGGGACGGAGGGAGGAGGGGGGAGGAGGAGGAGGAGGAGGAGGGGGGGGGGGGGGCGATCTGTGGGGCTGCAGCTTTTACAAACAGCCACGCAGGCGGAGGGCTCTCACTCTCAGCCCGAAGCTCCGCGCAAGCAGGCTCAGCCCATTCCGGAGGAGAGGGGGACGCACACACACGCACGCACGCACCTACACACACACCCACCCACACACAGACGCAGCTCCGCTTTGGCCGTGTCCGTGTCGCCCCTGTCACCTCCGCCCCTGCCCGGGTGAAGCAGCTGCCCAGGCCGCCACAGGAGCAGGATTTGCCGGCTTCCTCCTCTGCGGACCCCGTGTGTGTGTTGTGTCCTGATGGTGTCCAAGCTCTGAGCCCATGTCGCTGCGGCTCCGCTGTGCACACGCGTGGGTCAGGCTCTGCACCTGACTGACGACTCCGTCTTCTTCTGCCGCTGCTGCTGCTGCTGATTCTCCTTCTTCTTCTTCTGCAGACTTTTCAGTGTAGGAAAACTTCACGTTACCCACGCGAACTTCCTCCCCGCTGCAGCCCGCGGACTCGCTCCTCTCGGACTGTTTGACGCATTTAAATTCATACCCTTACAGTTTTTTTTTACGCTTTTAAAGCTGCATCACCGAGGCGAGACGGCGACCTCAGTCGATTACCTTTCTTTCCTTTGCTATCCCATGGATATTCACTGCAAAGCGGACCCCTTCTCGGCGATGCACCGTGAGTATTCTCCGTTAGTTTCTAACCATAACATCTCTGTGTTGGTAGTTTAATTCCCTGCGTAAATATCAACAAACACGGGGCTGTAATAACTGCAATCTGATTTATTAAACGCTTAAATTTGACTTGAAAAAAATCCATCAGAAAAGCTTTATTTATCTTATTCTACTTTAATTATTAAACACAAAATGCCGTTAGGGAAATGTGTTTTAATTCAGATAATGTTTATAATAATAAATTCGTAGAGGATAATTCAGAGGAAACTCGTCCAATGTTTGTTATTAGTCGTGGATTGAATTCTTCTTTAAAGCTGCTGTGACTTTAAATATAATAATATAAATAAAGGCTCCTTCTCTCTGTTTGTCTCTATTTGAATACAAAGCTTTTATTGCCTTTGCAGAGACAAGAGCAGCTTGTTTGTAAATGAACGTAAACGTGTAAATGTGTGTGTGAGGAAAATCTCACCTCATCACGTCACAGCCTGAGTGTGTTTGTATAAATGTAGAATTCGACTCATAAAGACACAAACGAGTCTGTTTGGTTGAAGAGGAGCCGCGTGTGTGAATAATTCATCCGTCTGTAATATGAGTTATCAAAGCTCATTTTGAATTATTTACTATTATTGTGCAGGAAAATTAAACAGGTTGAAACTTAATCCGTGCGACATGTGTTAGACTGAAGGGAGAGAGACGAGAAGAGCAACACACACGAGAGAGACAGAAAAGTGTGTGTGTTATTATGTTTACTATCGTTTATTAAAAGCAAATAGAGGTAAAATAGTTTAATGAGAAAATTACATTTAACATTTGGAAATATTATGATATTATACCAATAATACAAACACAATATTGTTATTATAAGTATTAATATTATTGTTATTATTTAGGCTGTAATTGGAGGATATTTTGGTAGTCTGTTTGCGTAAACGATAAAATAAATAATAGACTGTTATTAAATGGAAAGGTGTGTGTGCATGTGTGTGTGCATGTGTTAGGTGTGTTTGTTATCATTGATCCGTGATTTTAAGATAAATTCCTCATCATTAATTGTGCCCCCCCTAACACGGATCCCCCCCACCTGCCCCCCCTCCCGCCGCCCCTGCACGTATATGTAATGTTACGCTCCCCGGTGTCGCTGCTGTTGTGTCCCACGCAGGGCACGGCGGGGTGAACCAGCTCGGCGGGGTGTTTGTGAACGGCAGACCCCTACCGGATGTGGTGCGGCAGCGGATCGTGGAACTCGCGCACCAGGGCGTGCGGCCCTGCGACATCTCCAGACAGCTACGGGTCAGTCACGGCTGTGTCAGCAAAATCCTCGGCAGGTAAAAGGGGGGGATCCCGCTTCCGCTTCCGCCAGCGCCCTGTGTGTGTCCAACATCCGCCTAATATAAGCGCGCGAGCTCGGTCAGCCTCAGTCACCGGTGATAAACGCGCCATTTCTTCTTTTCTTTCTACCCTTTTTTAATATATTTTAATTAGCAGTTTTGCGTCCGAAATTTTCTCTATCCGTCACCCCCGACCTGTTTATGAGAGAGAAAAGGCAGAATGAGCAGGAGATACGTTAGAAAAAGGGAGAAATTTACAGCTAAATGTTCCGGGTGATGCGCGAGCCTGCATTCGTGTTATAAAGGAGTAGAAGGGAAATGAATTCAAACGACAGGAAGTCACGTTAGGAGTTTAAATGTGGCTTTAAAATACCACAAAGCCACTTAAAGTCGCGTTGATTAAAAAAGAGACAATACTAGAGGGAGAGAGAGTGCTGCATATACATTAAATACCTCTAAATCAGGTATTCATCATTTAATTTTTCCCTGAGAGCACAAATGTTGAAAGATAATTTCTGGAAATATATTTTTTTCAGCTATCAGAAGACATTTCAGAGGTATTTCATTCCACACACACTGAATGTTTTGTCACCAGCATCACCAGTAGGTCATGGTGGCATGTCCTGCATGCTCCTCTCAGCCCCGGAGCCGGACTCCCGCTCCCCGCTGTGCTGTGTAGCTCAGACGCCCTCTGTTCTGTCCGTCTCACTGCTTATGTGTGATTATTTTAATGACGCAGTTGTAGTAGAAACTCTCCGCTCTGTTCACCTTCATGACCCTCAGCTACAGGCCTTTGCTGCACACACACACACTCACACTCTCACACTCTCACACACACACTGATCATGTTTGTGGGTCACTTGTGGCCAACATGTAACTGCAGGATTTCGGCGCAGATTCTAGTTTTCTTCTAAAGCCTTTCACACACACGTTTCCCATCAATCAGACGCCTGGATCCCGCCGGTTATTCCCCGTCTCCACTCAGCTCCGCTCTGGCTCTGTCCCCACATGCAGGTACTATGAAACCGGCAGTATTAAACCGGGAGTCATCGGCGGCTCCAAACCAAAGGTCGCGACCCCGAAAGTGGTGGATAAAATCGCAGACTACAAGCGGCAGAATCCGACCATGTTCGCCTGGGAGATCAGAGACCGACTGCTGGCCGAGGGCGTCTGCGACAACGACACCGTGCCCAGCGTGTCGTCCATCAACAGGTAGGCACACACACTCTCTCACACACACTCTCCGTTTGTTTGCATGCGTGTGGAAAAGGGCTCCTCCAGTGCGTCTTTGCTCTGGAGAGCTGTGGTCGCTCCACTGTGCGTAAAGCTGTGCGTCATAATAGAAGGAAACGGGAGCAAAGGGAGTAAATCAGCGCGTGTCGGCTTCGTGAAATAACCAAATAAATATCCTCAAAGCTATTTTCGTCCTCACACACACACGCTCACACACTCGGGTCCACGCTGAGCCTGTCCGGGTGGTCCCTCTGAAGCGCAACCCAATCCCCCTGCGCGGCCTATAGCGCGGGGGCCGGAGGGCCGCGGAGGATCACATCTGTCTCGATAAAAACCGATCGATAACCAGCGTAACCGGATCCAGAGGCGCGCGGGGGGAGACAGAAAAAAACGCCGACAAAGACGTTCGATACGCGGACCACACTGACACACAGGCGGCGGCGGCGGCTGCTCGAATCGGAGCCTCCGCTTTGCCCACACGGAGGGGACGTGGAGCCTCAGTGGATGGTTGACTGGAGCTGCTATTATTATTATCGTTACAATTGTTGTTGTTAATAAAATTTAGAGAGTATTTTCCGGTTGTAACCGAGTTGATCTGCGGCTAAATAGGCTATAAAAGAGAGTGTGTTAGTGTGTGTTCCGTGTGCAGACACCCTACACCTGCACCGGGAGCAGCGGACAAAAGTGTCCTCAGACAGAGAGGCAAGAGGCCGGTGAGCCCCGCGGATGAGAGCGGGGGAGTGAAGGAAAAGAGGAAGAAAAGGGCCCATAGTGTGTGTGTTAGTGTGTGAGTGTGTGTGTGAGTGGTGAACTTTGGTTAGGAGGCAGCGTTCCAGAGAGCTGCTCATCGGCATTACGCTTTAATGAGCTGCAGGCTCAGACACACACGCGCACACACATACACACACATGCAGGCAGGAAGCTGAAATATGAAAAATAATGATTCCAACAGGTCCTGTTTTATTGCTGCTTTATGCTTTAAACGCTCCGAAATGAAGACAAACCTCCACTCTGACCCCCCCCCCCCCCCCCCCCCCCCCCCCCCCCCACACACACACACACACACACACAGTTTCTGGCTTTATGATTTTTACTATTAAAAATCATTTATCATCCAGCAGGTTGTTGGTTTGGCAGCAGCTCTGGTGTTATGAAACCTTACAGGCACATGTTTACGCTGCACTGCAGGTCAGATCAAACTTTGCTACTTGTTTCATTAATTAGATTTCAAAAAAAGTGATTTAAGCCCATCAGTTTGATCGATGTTACTTGGAATACACACATAAACTAATATTTTATTTTACCATTTCATAAAAAGTGAGATATCCTCATTTGCAGCGTCCCTGTGTCGTCTGAACCAAAGTCCTCCTGCCTGTTAATAATTGACATCATAACCTTGTGGCTGTGAACAAATCTGCATTTTTATTATGATCACAACAATAACAGTCGTTTAGCTTTGATTCTCCTCCTTGTTATCGTTTTTTTTTTTTTTTATCTTTAAAGGGAAGTTTACTTTATGTTGATGTTATAATATACTATAAATAAAACACAGGCATTACCGTGGCAACCTCAGGAGCCATAGTGAAATATAACCTTGGCGGCGGTGAAACTCCCCCATAAATTTTATTAGACGGGCTGCTTTAAATTTAACATTTTGTACCTTTATGATGGAAGGGAGGATCGGGAAAGATGTGGAGGAGAGAGAGAGGGAGGGAGAGAGAGGGAAGGGGCTGGGGGCAGGGGCAGTGGACCCCCTGGTGGTCTCTGTGGTTGAGGGCCTGACCTCTGCTCTGCTGAGTAAAGACGCCGTCCTGGCTTTAAACACATTTTTCCTGCATGAATTATTAAATATTACACACAGTGCTGGGTTGCACTTTGTTTGCAGGAGCTTGGACCCCACACACACACTCACACACACACACACGCCACCGGGCCCAGCGGCCTGCAAACGTCCTGCAAACGTCCCCACCACATCCTAAGCGGCTTTCAATCATATTGATCCACATTTTAATATTTCTTTGGGGATTTGTTTTTTTTTTTGCAGCCGGCCGGCCGAACATCGGCGTCGTTAATTCTCCGGCCCCCCAAACTGCTTATTCAATACCAACAACACAGAGTCGAAACAAAGTCCTTGAATTTATGAGGCTCCCTCGAGTCATGAGGTCAGATAGCTGTTGTGGCGAGATGTTAGAAATTCAAATAAAATATTGATGTGTGTTTTCATGGAGGAGGCGGCTGGAGCCTTTGTTGCCTCGCCTGAAGGAGAGAACACACACACACACACACACACACGCTGGAGATAGCAGGGGAATGAAAAGAGTCTGATGTACATTTTGCCCCCCTGAGGAATTTAACCCCATCGCAGCCTGATTCCGAGCTGATAGCTCCGTGTGCACGTTGGGAACGCCGCAGAGAGTCTTGTTTTTTTTACACACACGCTGGCTTCCGCGTGGGAACGCCGCCGGTCGGTGCACGGCAATGATCCCACCTTCATCTGTCAGGCGTGAGGCGGGCGTAGCGGTGGTTTGCTGTAATGTGATCAGAACCCGTTAGGTCAAAGGTCGAGCTTGTGTAAATCCCTCTGTAGCCTTCTGTTTACATTAATCCTCCAATGTGAAATAATCTGTAAAACTGCTTTGTTAATACACAGATGCAAAGTTTTACGGTGGTTGTGGCCGCTCACTTTATTTTTGTACGGTTTTGCTTCTATTTTTAGAAAGCATGAAACAGATTTAAAGACGTTGTTGCTGTCTTGTTCTTAGCAGCAGTTTGTTGTCAACAAGCAGTTTGAAACCGGCAACAAAAAGGCCCAAAAATACTGCGGGGAGGCGAGGAGTTAGAGGGGCGATAGAGGAAATAAAGAGGAGGAATTGGAGAGGATGAAGAGAGAAAGTGAAGATGGACGGCGTAATGTACAGGCAGTAAAGGGAGCGCACGGGAGAGTGTGGAGAGAAAAATTGAGCTGAGGAGAGAGAGAGATAAAGAGAGAGAGAGAGAGAGGCGGCAAGGAGGAGAGCGAGTTCGGGTTTGAGGGACGGAGAGAAAGAGCGAGGGAAAAGGAAAAAGAGGGAGAGGGGAGGGGGGAGGAGGAGGAGGGGGCGGCAGGAGAGGGAGATTATTAGAGTCGGCCAGGTAGAGCCAGTGAAGCTGATCATTGAGGTGAATTGATGTGATTTCATGCTTTGTTTGCAAGATCATTCAGTCCAAAGTGCAATGAAGACTTTCCCGCCACATCACATCTCGCCGGCGTGGGGACTTTATCATATTTCTAACCTCAGAATCCAGCCAGATTGAATCCACAATCTCAGGGGGCAGCGGCCATTCAGAGCCGCACAGGAGCCCACAGATCGGCCCTAATGCCCTGAGATTGGTTATTTGTGACAGAGGGCCCCAATGTGTGGATACAAGTGCCCCCCCAAGACCCCCCCCACCCCCTCGCCAAACGATGGCACCGCTTGTACACATGCACGGGCGTAAGCGTCATGTTTAAGGTGGGGGGGGGGACAGTGTGAAATCTCCATGCTCTGGAAGCGCCGCTGATTGATCCGTGTCTGTTGTTCACTTTCTGCAGGATTATCCGCACCAAAGTCCAGCAGCAGTTCCACCCGTCCCCTGACGGATCCGTCACGCCGCTCTCCCCGCCCGGACACACCATAGGTGAGACAGAAACGAGGATGTGGAGGAGGGAGGGGGGGGTCACAAACAGATTAGGGTGCAGTCAAATGAGCCACGGGGAGGTCACACACACGTACACACACATGTACAAAGTACTCAGTTACACATAAGAGTCCCCTGTTCAAATCTATATTTCAGTTAAGTAATCATATAGTTGCGTTTGTGTCAAAGTACACTGGAAAAGTGTTCTGTGGCGATAATCAAAATCCACAAAATGGAGAAGAAGAGATTATTTTAAGCTCACAAATTTGTATCTCCTGATTGAAGGAGTTTGGAATAAAATCTCTAAGTGAAAATTCCTAAAATTGGAAAAAGAAAAAAGATTTGCATTTTTTTCCAATGTTCTATAGTCTTGAATACAAAATGTGCCTTTGAGCAATGTACCAGGTTTTTACCCACAACCTGATGTTGAGTGCAGTGGAGTGAAAAGTGCAACGTTTACATCAGAAATGCAGTGAAGTAGAAGAAAAGTAGCATGAGAAGGAAATAATGGAGAAGAGTGAAAGTAGTAGAGTCAATATACTCACTCACACGCACACACACACACACACACACACACACTAACTGCGCTCTCTCTCTCCGTCAGTGCCCAGCACGGCCTCCCCCCCTGTGAGCAGCGCCTCCAACGATCCCGTCGGATCCTACTCCATCAACGGCATCCTGGGCATCCCGCGCTCCAACGGCGAGAAGAGGAAACGAGACGACGGTGAGCCGCACACAGGAGCCCTTTGTGTCCGTCCTCTTAATTCTTCCCCCATCACTCGTCCTGCTACTTTTCTGTGTGTGAGGAGGGGATGGCATTTATGACAGCGCTGCGGCCAAGTGTGTTTCTGTGTGCTGTCTCCAGTGACTTGTTATGTTGTGTATCAGGCTCTGTGCGTGTTTGTGTGTGTGTGGGTGGGGGAGAGTGTGTTGCGATTCAATCAGCTTCTTCTTTTTCCCGATGCCCTGCGTTTTACCCTAACGCCTACAGAGCTGCATCTCAATTTTACACCATGCTAAAAACACACGGTGGAGATCTCATATAGCTGTCATACTACTCTAATCCCCCTTGGCAAGGCATCAGTGCTGCTGCTCCTTCCTGCTCACTCCTAGAATGTTACCCGGCGCTAAAGTAGACTCCCCCCCCCTTCCCCCCTTTGTTTACTGCGAGTCAATCTTATTTATACATCAAATAAAATCATAAATGTAGCTTCTTTTTTTACTCGCTGGCCTTTCGTCTCACTGTAATCTGTGGTGATGAAAACGACCAAAACATCCAATAATAATAACATAGATTTAAGACGTCACACGACAGCAGCCAGGGGCGGACATAGAGCTACGGGGGCCTGAGGCGCTCAGATGTTTCCTAACTGAAGACGTTTCTTAAAGGTAGAAATCTGTGACCTAGATGTGAACAAAAGAGGAGGGGGGGGTAAATTAACCAAATTTAAAATGGATCAGAAGTCTTACCACAACTAAATTAGGATTTATTGGAGTTGAATAATATACAAACGTCCAGCATCTTTAATTTTTTTAGTAGAAATTGGAGCTAAATTCACACATGTAGGATTTGGTCTTGAAAACATTTTTTTATTTTTAATTGGAATGCCTCCCTGACCCTCACAGTCATGTCCGCCCCCTGACTGCAGCGCTGGCGAGCTGACAGATCCAGATACGCTCAAAGATTAAGCGGAAGCCAATCCGGTCGCAGCCAGAATTCCTCATTCCGAGGCGGCGAGCGAGCGAGTGGACACACTCCGCCTCAGGCCTAATAGATTATCGGTTGTGCAAACAATTGGCTTTTTTAATGCCTATGAATTAACATGTCCCTGGTGGAGACCTGAACAGGTGTAGGAACAGACCGGCCGAGGCGAGGAGGGGGCTGAGATATGTGTGTGTGTGTGTGTCTGTGTGTGTGTGTGGCTGCTGGGATGATGTGGTTGAAAACGATCTCAAAGATTCATTCATCAAAACAGGCCGCTTCCTTCTTCTATGTTTCCGTCTCTTTAGTTCTCTGGAGTGGAAACCACATGGATGGGAGGAAAATTGGACATTGTAAGTTGAAGTTAAACCACCTTCATCTTTTGTTTTGGTCCATCTGATCACCACACTGCTCTGCTCAACTGCTTCTCTTGCTCTTCCAGGGTTGTGTGTGAGGGAGGGGAGGGGGGGCAGAGAGAGGGGGGGGGGTCCAATAAATATTCTCCAGAGAGATTTAAATGAATTCAGCCAAAGCGACTGTGGAAAATCTTATTTTCCACATAATGGCGCGCAGGTCAATGTGGAGTAATGCAGAGTGTGTCTAAATTAGAACACGAGCAGGCAAAGACGGCTGTCATGGCAACACTACAACTACTATTATTATTATTGTGATTCTTATTATTATTCTCTTTTGTTTGATTATTGAAGTTATTTAAGCACAGTTAGATTGATAGCAGTGACACGTCTAAGCTCTCATAATGAAAGTTTAAACACACTCAACTCTCACATGATGTTCAGAATATTACTGTTGTTGTCTCCAATTTCAACCTCATGTCCTGAACTGTCCTTACATGTGTTCCTACATTCTGATCATGTGACCGTTGCATTGCTCTGTCCTGCTGCTGCTGCTGTTGTGATGCTGGATTGTCTATGTGTGTGTGTGTGTGTGTGTGTGTGTGAGTGTGAGCCCCTGCTGTGGCTGAAGTCAGCGCTCGACCCTTTAAAGGGAAGAGGAAAGGTCCCCATTACCGGAGGGGCCATAGAGATAATGTAGTGTGACATGCGTTATGTACACCGGGCCCCCGTAAGACGAGCTTCAGGGACGAAGGTGCCATAGGAGCCATTAATCTGCTCTTGTCATGTGTTATTGCAAATTAAAAGTAGCGTGTTACACTGGACGGCTTCGAGTGTGTGGACGGGAGGAGAGAGAGAGGAAGAGAGAGAGGAGGAGGAGGAGGGTAGAGAGAGAGGGAGGAGGGGAGAGAGAGAGAGAGAGAGAGAGAGAGAGAGAGAGTGGAGGAGGTCCTGGCAGGCTCAATGAGAGTTGAGCAAGGATTAGTTTTAGGATTTGTGTGTGCATATGAACGTTTATGCACGAAAGTCAACGCATGTGTGTGCGTGTGTTTGTGTGCGTGCGTCAGTGTGTCTGCAAGCGTGTGTGTGTGTGCGTGTGACTTCGATGGCTTTGGATGCTCCTCGTGCCGTGAACATAGTGACATTTAAAAGAATTTGCAATTCTGCAGAGGGAAGCTATTAATTCACAAATTAACATCTCCCTCTCCTCCTCCTCTTCCTCCTCCTCCCTCCTTCCCTCTATCTTGGATGTGCAAGCTATCGAAAAGACAAAAGAAATCGCCTTAAGGGGGGAATGAGCGCGCGAGCCTCGGCCCTATCTGTGCAGAGATTGGTTTGCATGTCTGCGAGCGGCGATACCAATTATGCCAGAGCGGGAAGAGAATGCGTCTCAGTGCACCCCCCCCTCCCCTCCCCTCCCCTCCTCTCCCATATGCCCCCCCACACACCCACCCACCCACCTACCCACAACCCCACCCGAATCCATCCATAGCCAGATTTATTTGTGTATCTCATTACAGGAAATGGAATGTTGTTCCTGCCAAATGCATTAATAGTAAAGTGGGGAAATTAGCCTGTTGTACAGCACGCTCTCACTCAGTCATTTAAACCTATGGTGCATGTGGGAGCCAAGAGAGGGGGAGGGAGAGAGAGAGAGAGAGAGAGAGAGAGAGAGAGAGAGAAAGAGAGAGGTTGGGTGTGATGGTTGAATATGTATTCTGGTCCATGTGCTTGTTTGAAAAGTTTGGAGATGGTTTTGTCTTTGCTTTGAGTTAAACTGCAGATGATTCTATGCTTTTCAGGAAATATACTTCAGAAGTCGCTAATGTTGTTTTTTTGGGGGGTAAGTTAGAGCATTTTGCAGATATTTGGAGTTCACATACCAAAGCTGCAGGCCGGAGAATGGAAGAGCCTCTAAGAGCTCCTATATGTTCCTCTGTCACATTTGATCGACTGACTGAAGTTGAGATCTGAGGATCTGATCAGAGCGCCAAACATCCGAGTCTCGCGCGCTGTGGCGGCCGGTTCCTGACCTTGCTCTTGCTGCTGCTGCTGCTGTGTGTGTGTGTGTGTGTGTGTGTGTGTGTGTGCAGGCAGGTTGTTGTGACCTCAGTGTGTTCCTGGCTGAGCTTGGTCCTGGATGGAGCCCAGTGCAGCTCTGGGGAGGACAGGCAGTAGGGAGCTACAGTGATGAATTAGATGGAGAAAGCAAAGGTCATAACTTGTGATTGTAACGTGGGTGTGGGACGGGGCTGACGAGTGTGTGTGTGTGTGTGTGTGTGTGTGTGTGTGTGTGTGTGTGAGAGAGAACAAAATATGGCCCAGCAGGAAAAACCCGACGACGGGGCTGCAGATGAAATGAACGTGGTCACAAATGCGATGTTTGGCCCTTTGGTGATTGTCCGGTGTGTATCTTTTAACTCGTGCGACCCGTCGGTGGAGTTTAAATCAGGCGGCGTATGGATTTGAACCTGCGCACACACTGGTTGGCTAGTCAAGCTCGTCCATGACAATGAGTCAATAGAGGATCACTTTGGAAAATAAACGCATCCAGAGCGAGACAGAAATAAATGGAATCATGAGCGGCGTGATGGCCCCCGTGCGTGTGTGTGTGTGTGTGTGGGGGAGAGAAAGAACAGGTCTGTGAGGGGCCACGGAGCGGAACACGGAGACAAGAAGCTGTTAGGGCCCCGACAGTAGAGCAGGACACAAAAGGGCCCCATCACATCACAGCCCCCCCCCCCCCCCCCCCCCCCCCCCCCTCCTCCATGCTCCTCCCCCTCCTCCTCCCCCCCTCCCTCTATCTCTGTCATTCTTTCCCAACATTTCATTTCTTCTTCTTATCGTCTGCGTCTGGCGGTTTAACCATTTGCATTCATGGCTCCACGTATCCCCCCCCCCCCCTTCCCGAACCCCCCCTCTCTCCGTCGCCCGCCCGCCACAGCAGTTGTAAACATTCTAAACAAAAATATAAAGAGGAGGGAATTCACTCACTTGGAGAGGAATCGTGTCAGAGAAAAGTCAATTACGGGCAGCAATGGCGAGAATTAATGGAGCGACGCATTAGTCAGCTCGAGGAGGAGAGAAAGAGGCGATGGATGCTTTAATTGCGTTTCTACAAATACTTGCGACGCGCACACGGGAGGAGGAGAGGAGGAGGAGCAGACGATGAAGAGAGGAACAAAACAAGGCCCAGATTTGACTGTGAACCAATAAATGCACTCGGGAACCAATAACAAAAAAAGCCCAAACTTTCAGCCTTGACCCAGATGAGAGAATTAGTGCAGATTTGTAGATTTTAAAATGAGCATTTCCTGTTTCCTGGTTTTGGGCCAAGTTTAGTTCTGTTCCATTTGAGTCATAGAATAAAAGGCCGATTTTACATTTATCATATCATTTCATATTCTGATCCAATGGGGGGGGGCACTCAGCTGGGGGGCCCTCTCAGCTGGGGGGCCCCGGGTGAAGTCCGGCCCTGAGGGTGAGGAAACATGTCGGTGCAGATATCACACAAGCGTCTCTACGCCTGCTGACAGCCAGGACAGCGGTCAGTGCTGCTAAATCGAATTAATAAAGCTCTTAAACACGCCTCAACATAACAGGATCTTAACAACCATGGAGGCATTACTGCTCTCTCTCTCCCCATCGCTCTCTCTCTCGCTCGCCCCCACCCTTCCCACCTCTCTCCTTTCCGCCTCAGAGGTTTCATAAATATAGCTGGCTTACAGGGAAGGAGTGTTCACCCTCCGGGTATACCAGCGTGTTTGTGTTCTTGATTTTATTCTATTTTTTCCTTTCTTCCTTTCTTCAAGCCTCAGCTGCATTTTTTTTTTTTACAAACATCCACAAATGATTCCCAGCATTTGCGACGGCATCATCCCGCCGATCAGTGGAATGCTCCACATCTCCGGCTCAGATCTGAGGGAAGCCCGAGTCATTGATTCACTGGGGGAGGGAGGGAGAGAGAGAGAGAGAGAGAGAGGGAGAGAGTGAGGGATAGAGAGAGAGAGGAGAGAAGGAATTCATTTGCCTTTCAAACATGCAAGCAA
>NW_027466909.1:535000-690000 GCF_046128005.1 Genypterus blacodes | reverse complement strand
CGAGGCAGAGGTTGGTTTTCGAGGTTGCGCACCCCTTTAAAACCCCTCGCCACATGTCTCTCCTGTAACAAAGCCCTGAATGTCTCCTCCCTTGACTGGTCACAGGGATGACTGCAGTGGAGCACAAAGAGCCAGCTGACACCCCGTCCTTTCACTCTGCTCCCAATCCCTCTCTCATCCCTCTCTCTCTCTCTCTCTCTCTCTCTCCCTGCCTGCTTCCTCAGACAAGCCCTAATGCATGCATACATCAGGGGTCGTGGTAAAGCACGGACGCAGAGAGAGAGAGAGAGAGCGAGAGGAAGGGGGTCGGACAAAGAATTGAGCAGGAAATATTCACAGTGAAAGGATCACAAGGCGGCTTCCTCAGATACACCGGGGGGGTTTTCCTTGTATTGTCTCCCGAACTGAGGGAATCTGTAAAATCCGAGCGGCTTTGACTCGAACGGGATGGTGATGCAAGATGTACTGGAATCTTTAATTCTATGATGGAAAAAAGTAGAGATTCTGGATTGACATGATACAAGAACATACAACTGTCTCTTTTCTGGGAATCGGCAATTTCTACTTCCTTAAAACCTTATATGAGTGTAGAAACTATAATATTTCCCCCTTAAATGTAAAAGAAAAAACTAGAGAAGAAGAGAAACGCCCCAGATTGTACTTGATAGAGGTACGCTGCAGCATATTGTGACTCTACCTGCGGACGCTGACATATTTTGGTATTCTTTGCTTACTTGTCTTCAGGCGAACGAGTACTCCCTCCCGTCCCTCAACCCGGGCCTGGAAGACGTGAAGCCCAGCCTGTCCTCCAGCGCCAGCTCCGACCTCGCCTCCAGCGTCTCCCAGAGCTACTCTGTCGTGACAGGTACAACCCTGCTCGCTCCCTTTTAAAAAAGAACACACACAGCTGCAGCACCATGTCAGACACATCTGCGGGGGTCAGCAACCAAAAAATATCTCTACACTTACGCACTGCAAACGCAACGGGGAAACAACAGAGGCTGCATGTAGAAGCTGCTGCAGAGTGTAAACATGTCAGCAGGTGTCTGGTTAGAGGACTGGAGTACACATTCAGGGTATACACACTGATAATACACACCATTGTTTGGGGTTTGTTGAGTTATAAACAAGTCCTAGTTTTTCAATTTGTGCCAGGAATCATCTTGAATCTGTTTCTTCGAGTCTAAACGTCCGTCACGTGTGTCTTTCTCTACGCTGATTTGCCTGCTTATTAGTGGATATAGGCCTGTGTGAATGCAAGCAAGAGCAGGAACGTGTAACGAATGCTGGAAAAGTGAATGAAGGTCAGAATGTGGTCTTTGCGTGTGTGTCTGGTCTGAATGTAAACAGAATGGATGGAACCTGTGAATAAGCTGAATCCTGCCTGAACGGCTTTTACACCAATGTTACGCAATCTCTGTGTGAAAGAGGCTTTACTCTGTCATGTGCACTGGACACAGGCTGGACTGATCACACAGCAGCGGCAGATTTGTGTCTTTGTAAAGGGAAATAAGACCCAAAAGTGGCATTATTCACTGTCATACTGTGATAATGCTGCTAATCTCCTCCACAAATATGAAATACTGTAGAACTTAGATTTCCTTTCCTTCTTTCCTTCCCCTACTTCCTCCCTGCTCGGCCATCGACTCTTCACATATCCGCCTGACAGACCTTCCTCATGGCGAGCACATTTTCCAGGGATATAAAACTCGTATCGCCAAATGAAAATCTCTTTTCAGGCAGCGTGTGTGTTTATTTCTTAGGCACGGCGCGGGACCATACATCATCTGAGCCCATTAAATCCTACAGGCCTTTTTTCACGCGCCTCTCCTAACTGGCTATTGTGTTGGGCCGGATTGGCTCGCTAACAGATTGACTGGGCGCACTTCTCATAAGAGACAGCTGCTGTTCTCGCTGCGCCGCCACGTCGTCATCAAAGGCTATGATAGCCTGTTGATTGACAGCGGCTGGAACGGCGTGGTGGCTGGCTGACTGCCTCATGCTGCGGAGCGAGCGAGCGAGTGAGAGAGAGGGTGGGGGGGGAGTTAGACAGTGTGTTTACATGCACGTTCAAACTTTGATTATACTCAGATAAAGGCAATAAACAGATTTTTATCAAATGTCACACATGTTTACACCGTAATGTGATTGAAATCGACATGAAGTGAAGTCGTCTTAGTGGCAGAGTGGCAGACCTGCAGTAACAAATCAATCTATCCAGCCATCATAATCTGAGTTAATCACTCATCAGAGAGAAAAGTCTTGTTCAACTGAGCTCATTCTGGCAGTCAGCATCGCATTTAATACATGGTTCTCTTCAGGAGACTCACGGTCTGGTTTGCATTTTTCTGGGAAGGGAGTTCCCCTGTGCAAGGACAGTGACTATGCCCCTTCCTGTCCCTTGCTACAGTCTGAGTTGTGATCTGTATTTAAGGGAACCTGGAAGTCCCCATAATCATCTGTTTGTTTTTGTTTTTTTGTAGTGATCATTTACATCTTGGATCAAAATCCCAGTAGCTGTTCTGCTCAGGTTTACAGTGAAGTGAATTGTATTTATACACTCGTATTTCTCACCGGTGTAATCGATCCATCAGCTCCATCCCAGTTGTGAGAAAGACATGAGCGACGACCCAAAACTGGAAAAACATTTTGTAACAGAATGTTTGTGGCTCTGTAACTGGCAGGACTACATCTTCATTTAGCTGAACTGCTATTGTGCAACACAGAATCCTGGAAATTCTGTCTTATTCACATTTGCGCTTTAATCGCTGAAAAGCTGAAATCACTAAGACAGTTCATCCCACTGTGTTGTGTTTTCAGAGGCGTGTTTCCAGCGAGCGTCGGCAGGTAATGACAGGTGCGGCGTATCAAATGTCTCCCAGCATGAACGAGCGGTATCGTGTGACGCACCTCGATACAGCCGCCTGCGTCGCTCTGCCCGGGCCGACGGCTGCCTGCTTAATTGAAATATTGTTTCATTATGGCTGCTGAGGCTCCTTTCCCAGGAGAGGTTAGGTTTACTGATGGCCACGCTGACTTCAGACTAATATGCCTTTTAATAAAACTCCTATAATTATGCAGCGGGCATCAAAGTCAATGAGTCCACTGTGTGTGTGTGTGTGTGTGTGTGTGTGTGTGTGTGTCAGAGAGAGACTTTGTAAAGAGGAGGACTGTGTGATTGAAAAGTTTCAGCGAGCCCGTCTCATATGATCGGGCGGTTGTGTGGTGGTCGTCTTCTCACTGGTGGATATGTGGGAGAACGTGGGGCCTCAGGAGAAGAAAGGTGTGTTTTAGTCTTTCATGCCGAGCTCCTCCCATCAAAGAGGTCTCGCTCTGGGGAACGCGCTCACAGCAGGTGGGCCTCCAAGCCACCTGGGGAACCCGGGGGGGTCCAGATTGCATAATGAGGAGGTGAACTTACAAAAGTTTCCTCTAAGTGGAATTTGACGTTTAGATGTTTGGCACAGGCTCTGTTAGACTAAAGCTCATAACGAATACGCCTCCAATAAACCTTTATTACCTCATTTTCACATCCACGCAAAGTAATGTGTGCAGCCTTTGATTGGATGAAGGTCGTTAATGAAGAATATTGTGCAACCCTGTAAATAGGAATGTGAGCCAAGACGGGAAAAAATGCTAAATTATCTTCCTCACTTAGGCTGAGATCCAATTATCAATAAATTATGCCCTCATACTGCACAGAGCTGCGAGATTATGTTCCTCCTTTAAGTGTTTTCCACTGCCAATTAAAATTCATACAGTTATTGATCTTGTTGATTGTTATGTCTTGGAATTTGCATAATCTATTAAAGATAAATGATTAATGAAGTGCTCACGGGGGGAAAGCTGAGTTTGGCGTTCCAAGGGCGCCAGAAAAAGGCGATGTCGCCCGAGTTTCGCATCTTCTGTTAAAGGGTAAGAGGGACTGAGGGGTGTGTGTGTGTGAGAGAGAGTGTGTTCTAACTGTAGAAACCTGTGAATCAGACCCTGAGCTGCTCTGAGTGGCTCGCTTTCGATTGGTCCTCTTATTTCTGTGGTGAAAATGACGTCAACATGGCCTCTAAGACAGGGGCAGTTTTCAGTCAGTGTGCACAGTGGTGCTACAGCAAGGGAGAGTAGAATTGGGTCAAAATAGACTTAGGACATGTAAATCAGTACGTCACCCTTTTTCATGCTCCTAATACTGTGATTAAGGCGGTAAATGGATGCTATTCCAACTTCGTGTAAAGATCTTAAGTAACAGATCTAGATGATGTGATTGTACATCGATGGATTCAGGAATGTAAACGTGTAATTCACAGTTGGCCACCTCCACATCCGCATTTCCTCGATGTCTCGCCTCGTGCTGCGATTACACAACAGCAGAAGCAAACATAGCGATTGTGTACAAGCAGTATCAGAGCTGTGGTACCGTGTGTGTGTGTGTGTGTGTGTGTGTGTCTATAAACAGCTCGGTGCAGAAATACAACGCCATAACTCACTCCTGCCTTCAACAGTCTGTGGCTCTGGGCCAGCGCTCTGAAGCTTCCCGTTAGCACCTGAGCGCAAAACAACAAACGCTGCACAACATACTGGCATGTTCCACTTGATCTCCATCGAGTCCTTTAACTCCTTCCAATCCGGACACTTCGCTCAGCATCCAGAACACGCGGCAGCATGATATCATAGCCACTTATCAGCTGTTAAACGGGGTTACGCCCAATGAGAGTTGAGCAGTCTCGATGCAGGCTGGGCGGGATAATCACTCTCACCGGCGCCTGTGGGGGGGTGATAGTGTAAATGGGCACCCCTCTGACCCGCCACAACTCCAGCAGATGTGGGTACCCAACGTCCTCCCCTCTCTCTCTCTCTCTCTCTCTCTCTCTGCTCCCACTGTTTCTCTCATCCTACGCTTGGAAAATGACAAACAGCGAGATGAGTTTCTGAACGCCTGTTTTGTAACCTGGCGTTTCTCCGCCGGTGGCAAACAGCAAAGCGCCGCCCCGTCACCCGTGGGCGCTCGGCATGTAGCCTGGTGACAAACGTTTTGTCTCAGCAGCTCAGTTGACGCCTGCAGGCCCACAGAGCGAAGGAATGAATGTTTTTACGGGCCCCAGAATAGCACGCTAACCTTTGAGCAAACATCTCATAATGAATGACTTTAGAGTCGCGTGTGGGGAATCTATTTATATGAGCTATTTGGCCACGCACACATTCCTCACTCACTCATTACTGGGTGAAGTGTTTGCTTTGATTTCAGAGACAATCAGTTCACGTTGATGAAAGGAAGCGCAGCACCTTCATGAAGACTTAGTGTTCACCTGGAAATGACAAAAGTCCGGAATTTTCAATATTTGATTCCAAATTGAAGGGCAGTATCTCCTTTTGTGCGTTTCAATCATGTTCTCACACGTTTAAGATTCTTCACAAGAACTACAGTACTTTCAGTTCCGTCATTATTCCTTTGTTCCTCTTTGTCTCCACTGTGCAGAGGACTGAGACGACTTTTTTCACTCTCTGTTATTGGGGGAAAAAATGCATGAATATGTCCCTGTCGAGGTAAATTCAACACTATAACTCTCTGTAGACTGTTCTATAGATGACTTTGTCCTGTCTCGGCGGGGAGGAAGGTCAGACTTCCCGTGATCTTGAAGGGAAACAGAAAGGTTCACCGTAAATTGAACAGCGTCGCTCGGAGAAGTCGAGTCCTAACAACAATTGGTGCGAGCGCCAAAGTTTCTCAGCAGGTGTTTAAAAGTGAAACGAGGGCATCGGCTCACTTGAGAGAAGGCGGGAGGTTGCGGCTATATGTGGACGCATCACTCAGAGGACGGTTGCAGGTTCTTTACGGTCCATTTCTATGGTTGATGGGAGCTGCAGACGCGGGTATCAGTGGTGGAGCGGAGACAGATGTTGGAGAACTCTATAGCGTCTCCGCTCTCAGAGATGCGTTTGCCGGGGAGAAGAGTCCCCGAGGAGCCCGAGGTTTATCTTCCATCTCCATCATCAGGGCCGGTGATTTGACAGGCTCCCCTTTCCCAGACGCGGCCTCGTCTCCAGGACAATAAGCAACACCATGTCTGATTAGTTTCAGAGTTCAGTGGTCTCGAACGCGGCGGTTTGTGTTGGTTGTTGTTGCGTCGTAACCCCTTGTCTGTTTGACAACGGTTGCTCAGGCGCAGTGAGAACAGAAGCCCTACAGTAGCGCTCAGGCCTGGTCTGGATACACACGAAGGCACACACACACACACACACACAGACACACACACAGGCATTTCCACAAGTCACCTCCTGGAGTTCTGATTAATGCGGCTGCAACGCGGGACGGTTGAGTCATTGGTGAACTATTATCAACCAACAGAGGTACATCACTACTTGCAAATGTGATTCACCCGGTTGAACTTATCTCCCTAAACAAGCACCAGCCTGCATGTCTGAACTTGGAGAGTCTGAAACTGTTGCAACTGAAATGTGTCAGAATAACATTTCTCACAGAACATGAATGGGGAGGGTGGGGGTCAGGGGTCACAAACTTGCGGTTGAAGCTTTTATGTGGCGGTTGCACACGTCTTTAAACCAAACCATAGAATCTGAGCTTGTGGCCTTAAAGGAATTTTATTTAACCCTTGTTGTAACTGCAGAACTATATCAGCCTCAGTTTGCATGTACGTATCTGTGTGTCCTATATCTGTGTGTTCTGTGTGCCTGCTGATGTGATTCTAGATGGAACACATCTACGTTAATGACTGGAGTATCTGCACCTGGGTAATTGCAGCCCATGTGTATACAATTAGTGGGATTGCTTTGGTGACCTCTGAGTCACAGCAGCAGATCTGATCAGAACGTTTTTATTGGTCGTGTTTCAATGCACAGAAAAGGGGAGAACTCAGGCTCCCTACTGGTGATTTCTATGGGAAAGCAGTTGATTACATCCCCCAACTCTCTGGCATTGGGTTCATAGGGCTGACAGGGTCGCATCCCCCCCCTCCTCCATACAGCAGCTCTCATCTTAATGAGGAACTGCAACACACAGCGCCGTTATAAACTAACAATGAAGGGGGAGCAGCTAATGAGGCTATCACGGGCGCGGAGAAAGAGCACAGGCCCCGGGCCCTCGGAACAGGCATGGCGGGCGGTGGCGTGTCGTGGGCGGGGCCAGAGACAGAGCGTGCATTGAGGAGCAGATCAGAGCGTACGGAGGCCTGAACCCATCCGCCAGGCGCCACGCTTAGCGTTTGTGTCGGAGCGGCGGTCTTGTTTTTTTGCGAGAAAGCAGCCGTGACGTTAGACTGTTTGTTTTTCCTCCAGTGCGAAACCTTTGGGGAAATTTTTCACACATTTGAGCTTGATTGATCAGGCGCGAAGCCTTGTTGCAACATTTGGCTGGTGTGCGTTTCCACTTAGCTGAGTGAATTACTGCTGGGTGCAGACAAGACTGTGATTATCTGCTATGTAAATGAAGGAATCAAGTGCTGAACACCGCCGGGTCTGTTTCTGAATTCAGACGAGACGCACGGAGATGATAGAAGATTTAAAGGAATTATGGCGCTCTAAATAAAACAATTTAATCAGCAGTGATTTATGTGCACAGCAAACTCATCTTCATGTAAACAAATCTACACTTAGTCAATTATTGTGCTTCAAGTACAATGATAAGGTTGTGATGCTTTGTACTTCTGTTCTCCGCAATTAAAGGCAAATATTGGACTTTAACTCTTTAATTTCTATGGTTCTTGTTGTTGTTGTTACTTTGTAAACTTTATCAGATAGAAACCTTGTATCTCCGTCTGGTTTGAGCTTGATGACGTAATGTGATTAAATATTATCTAGATGCTCTCAGAGAGCAGACAGAGTTCATGAATCATCACGAGTGAGAGAGTGAGTCAGTGAAGTGTGTGTGTGTGTGAGTGTGTGTGTGCGGGGGTTTTCATGTCGACATTCCATTCAGTTTTTTTATTTTTTTTCCATTTCCCTTTTCTCTTCACCCCTCAGACTCTCACCCATCCCACCCGCCTCCCACCTGCGTAAAGCGGGAGCCCTACGAGGCGTCCTTTGCCCCCTTCACCCCCTCCTCTCTCTGGGACTCTGCCCTAGCCGACGCCTTGCCCCACCCGTGCCCCCACCCCTCTGTAGACGCCTGTGCTCCCAGCTACCCCGCCCATGCCCGCTACAGCCCGTACGCCGGCCAGCCCTGTGTCGCAGGTACAAGCCCCCCACCCCAGGCCCCCTCTGCTCAAGGGAACTCAGTCCAGCTCCTTCTGTTTGATTTCATGTCTTGATTCCACTGCATCGCTGAATGAAAGGATCGGGATTTTTACCCAGAAATGAGTTGCAGGATGAAGAGTCTGCTTGACTTTGAGATGCGTGTGGTTGTATGTGTGCGATGTAGGATAGAGGGGATAGCAGATTAAAGCAGCCACCTCCCATCATGCTTTGCAGCTTCTCAAAGTTGCGCTGACTAACAGGATGCTCCTCATTAACGCTTCTCTCTCTTTCTCTCTCTCTCTCACCCTGTTCCTCCGTGCCTTTGTCCGCCCTCGACCCTTCTCTTGCCTCCCGGGCTGAGGTCTGGGGGCCCCCGTCCTCCAGGTTGGCCCCCCGGTCCAGTCAGCCCGGTCAGCGCTGTCACTGTCGATTTACAGAGCTGAATGTGGAGCGCAGGGCAGCGAGAGCTCCCATTGGTCCTGATGTTCCTGTACTGTTCAGAGTGTTGTTACAGCGCGTACAGTCGCTCACACCTATGACATCACTGTCTGACAGAAACTGAAGCCTCTAGTGTGTGGCAGCGTTTGAGAGGCTTCAGTACATCTGTGGTCATTTTTGAAGCAATGTTCCATGTTTATCAGATGAGTTTGAGCTCTTAGATTGATCAGTTAAACTCTTAAATGAACAGTTTCATCACTATAGACGGAGCAGATGGACAGACTCGGTGCTTAGTTCTAAGTTCATATTTTCACATTAACGCCTCATTTTTAGTCTCCATTAGTCCCAGCTTGATACATACATGTGTGTTACATGTTCAGGTGTACGAGTGACTGACTTGTCTTTGGTGATTTGAGCGTCTGAGCTTTATCAAATTCCCTCTTTTGTTGTGTTTAGTGTCCAGAGAAGAATCCCGTTTTCCCCAAAGCTTTGTTTGTTCCTTATTTGATGCCTGGCACGTTTCCTGTTTATTTCATGCTTCATAAACCCCCGCTGAGTCTCTATAAAGAGCTTTCACTTAAGCCGCACAAACATTACTGCGTTTTCCAGCACTGTTTGCAAAAATTAATAAGAAAAATGAATAAATAAAAACAATGACACTGTCACTGTAATGATTTATGATTAATACATAATGGATGAAGTGGAGGTGTGGCTTTGGATCCTTTTGTGGCTGAAGCAGGAGGAAATAAGCACTACTATGGTTTGGATTGAATATCAGTAAACCTCCTGCTTGAAGGGAGCTGCTCTGTTTTTATTTGATATCATATTTATGTGACAATATCACACAAAATCCTGCAACGAGCCAGTTTGGATTTTTTGTTCCCTCAAAATCATTACAATCACTTAAATGAGACAGTACATGGATGTGTCTGTCTTCGCTCAGTGTGCACAGCAGTGCAGCAAGGGAGGGTAAAGGACTATCATCATGTCTGTTGGTATAAATGAGATCACAGAGCAGTGTGTGTGTGAGTGTCTGGGAAGCTGACCGTCCTGCTAACTGTCCTGTGTCCCCGTGTGTGTGTGTGTTCAGGTCGAGACATGGCCAGCACCACCTTACCTGGCTACCCGCCCCACGTCCCCCCCACCGGACAGGGCAGCTACCCCACCTCCACACTCGCCGGAATGGTTCCCGGTAGGTGAAACTCCTCCCCCTTTACGACACCATTAATTTCACTTTTACACCTTTTTATTCCCAGGTAATATTAGAAAGTGTGGTCGGTCCTTCCTGCGACATCATTTACTCACAGCTGTAACACACACACGCAGAGAGATTCAGTATTGACACGGGCAAACCTTGTAAGTACTGGTGCTGCCTCCGACCCAAAGGATTGAAGCGAGCTCGTTACCGCTTCGTTAGACTGCGGTTAGCGTGCGGTTAGCGTCTGCGGACGAGGACATTAGACGAACTCGATAGGCGATCACCACAATCAGCCGCTGTGAGATAGGACAGTTCCTCTCAGTTCCACTCCAGCTCCCAGCGCTCATTACCCGCGGCGTGTCCACTCTCCCCAGCCCCGTCGATAAACACCGCCTCTCTCGCTCCTCTCCTCGCCTCCCCGGACACCCAGAGCTGCCGAGCGTATCTCTTTCCCCTCTACTTAACCTGCAGTTCAGGTTCACAGCAAACAGTTAAGGGTCAAAACACAGAGGCGTGGAGGGCCTGTAAATATTTAAATCACTATCTCTCTCAGGGATGAGCTCCGGTTACAGGCAGGCGCGCAGACTGGACGCTATAGCTGCCAGCGTGTGTAGATCTCCACTCCAAACAACCCAAAACACAATTCCTCTTTATTGCCGGGAGACGACGAGAGCCGGCGTGTTTACAAGTGAGAGGGTCAAAGAGGGAGCCAAGCCCAAACACACAGCAGATTAGGTTCTTTGATAACTGTATTTAGATTATAACGCTAGCTTTACCCAAACGCAAGTAAAAAATAGCTCAAACGGTTTAATACCACACGGGAAATGTACCTGATTATGAGTTATAATACTCATATTTAAGAATGGAGAACCAAGTCCGCACATTTGGAATATTGGCGGTAAAATGTATTCAAGTGGTCTGAGTACTTAAATTGGTAATTTAACTCACCAAAATAGAGATCTGAGCTTTTCCCTTTGACAGTATGAACAACTTGAAGACTGAAAAAATTTTAAAACCAAAAGGGAAGATTTTGAAGATTTTAATGAAACTATTTTTCATTTCCGATCGTGTTAGTTTGTGATGCCAGGTTACTCTATTTACTTTACTACATGGACGTTTGGTAGATAAATGGATGGAAAGATGAACGTAGAAACCCAGGCGTGTAGTTAGATGCTCTGCACACGTACAAACACACACACACGGGAGAACAAAGGCTTCTCTTCCTCCAAGGTTCTGCAGCTTTTTCTTTCTCCCCGAGTGGCGAATCACTGAGATTTAGTGAGCGGCCCCAAACACGGTTAGAGCAGAGGCCATTCCTCAGCAGCCGCACATAAAACCCACGGCTTTATAGTGTCATAAAGGAAAGAAACCTGTGTGGGACCCACGGCAACATCACAGCGGCCCACCCCCCCACCCACACACACACACACACCGCCCCCCTACAGCAGGTACAGTGGAGCCTGAGAAAAGAGAGGAAATCAGTAAAGAGGAAGAGGATTGATGCAGGATAAAGAATGTGTAGGAGCGGTCTGGGCGAGACACGCTTGTAATGTAATCAAAGGTGGCGATGTTTTATTTAGCGAGCTGGTGTCAAAGCGTTCATTACAACTTAATGTTTCATGGCGGCTGTCAGATTTCAGTGGGCGTGGCCTTGGCTCACGTTTGTTTTGATCCATCTGTGCTGCAGGCGGAGACTTTTCCGGGAACCCCTACTCCCACCCGCAGTACACCACCTACAACGAGGCGTGGCGGTTCAGCAATCCAGCGTTATTAAGTAAGTGCAAGATTAAGGACTTCCTGTGACTCTAATCTGAGTCTCTAATCTAATCTAATCCAACACTTTGTGTCTCATTGATGTTTGATCTCGTGGTTTCCAACGGTTCGTTCTTCTGTTAACTTTCAGGTTCCCCTTATTATTATAGTGCCGCATCCCGTGGCTCCGCACCACCCACTGCTGCCACTGCCTATGACCGCCACTAGTTACCATGGAGACCGGCTCAAACTGCAGGGCCAGGGCTTCGGCCTCCACATTGTCCCCGTCTGAGAAACACTGAGGTCAAAGGGAAGTCGAGATGGAATCCTGAGGAACGCGCAGCCACGTGATGCGGGGAGGGAGGACCTGGCGAGGTCGACGGCGCACCTGTCCCCGCCTCCAGCGTCACACACACTTTGGGGCGGAGTGGAGGGAGGCCGCGAGCGCTCGAGCCCTCAGTATCTCACAGGCCTGAACATTTCCAGAATGACTTTAAGAGATTATATAAATATATATATTATAAGATATAAATTGAAGAAAAACAGTGTGACGCATACCATGTGGAAAAAAAATGTTGTGGGTTTCTATTTTTGTTTCTTTGTTGCTGTTGTTGTTGTTATTTTATTCATGGATCCTCACGTTCTTTTACATAACGAACCGCAGTATTTTCTGCTCTAAAGAGAGCGTCGTACTCGCCCCGCGCTGACGGCAGCATCGCATCCTGTGTGGCAAACAATCAGATGTAAAAAATGTAAATCATCTTTCAAAAGTATTAAAAAACAAGGCGACAAGTCTCGCCTGAATTTTGAATACTTTAAATTATTATTTCTGTCACTATTTCTAATGTAAAAAAATAAAAATAAAAGTAGCAAAAAACTCTTCGGAATAGTTGTGTTCTGTCACGTTTTCGTTTTCCAGTCGTGCATGATCGTCCTTCGCTCCTTATTGCACTACAACCTCGGTACGTTCACGTCCATTTAACTGGCCGACCAAGCTAGAACCTAATTGGAGAATAATTGCATTCGCGTGTAAGACAAACAAAGCAGCAGCGGGTGTGAATCACGTTTTTCAATGTGAGTTCGGAACCCACGCGGGATCTGCCACTACGCCGACGACTCCCTTCTATTCCTACTTCGTTCAGCTACTTAGTCACGCCACTAGATGCCTACGCAGTTTATCGAGCTGTACGCAGTTTCGACGATTGCCTTACAAACCCGTATGTCCCCATGAAAAACCAATGCCTGTTTGGTGACACAAACACACACACACACACTCGATCAAGTTCGACTCTCCGTAGGGACCGGAAGAAAAATATGAACTCAGTTTGCTTTTTTTGGGAAAATATTTTGTGATTGTACTTTTACCTACATTTGCCAAAGACTTAGTTTGATATTTAATATTTTATTTACAGTATATGTACTCATAAATGAAGCAGTATTATCTTTGAAATAGTCGACACTGAACATGTATGTGGTGGTTCTTAAACAGGCGAACACGACTCATACGACTGTAAGAGATTTTCCATCCAGTGCAACAGAAACGCTGCTTTGTCGGATGATTTGTGAATAATGTGAAGACAATTCTTCTCTGTAAATAAACAACACACACACACGCACACGCACACACCACCGCAGTATCACACAGATGTACTGGCTCCCTTTGTAGATATACAGACTGAAGAAAAAAATACATACATTACATTTGTGTCTAATGTAAAGTTGTGCTCTGGGAAGAAAAAAGAGGCACAACTTCCTGTATAACCCACAGCTATGTGACGTAGCGACGTTCAGATTCTAACATCACATAGGTCGTCTTTGTCATTTTGTTTTAATGATGTCATGATGATGTTTTTATGTCACTATGCAACGAGTTTAATGGCTTTCTGTATCATCCCAACCCCCTTCTCTGCCCCTCGTATCTGGAGTTCATAAAAGTCAAGAGTTACAAGAGACCTCCAGTGTGAAATTGGTTTTGATTTTTGTTCTTGTTCCGGATTCCTGTCGGTCGGTACGTTCACACGTGCGTTGTAACTTTGATGACGCTGCGATTAAGGCGATAAAAGTCATGAACAGATCATGATGTGACCAAAACTGGCATGAATAGAGGTCTAGGTCTAGTCTAACTCTTAAAGTCTAGGTCTAGTCTGAGTCTCAAAGTCTAGTTTTGCGAGGCAAACCCAAACAACAGCAGAATCCCATCAACTCTGTCCATGAGCCTTGCCTTGCCTTAATCGCAGTCGGGACAAGTCATCGAGGTATCACGCTCGTGTAAACACAGTGAGTGAAAATGTGATCAAACTGAAGTCCTTGGCAACAATCAAAGATAATGTCTCGTTTGCTGTTAGTAGATATTGTGATCATCACGTCCATCCAGTGTCACGCTCGTCTTCTCGTCTGAGCCCCATCCTCCTACCCAAACATAAGGAAGTTTACTTTAATCCAACGCAAGCGAACGCCTCGTCTGATTCGAGCGTTATCTGTAATTGCTGCCAGCAGCAGAAACACAGAGATCTTCCCTCCGTACGCTTAGGGATGCGCAACCTTCTACAAACGGCACGTGGGCTCGGCCTGTTTCTGTCTATAGTTTGGCTCGATGTATCTTTTAAAGACAACATTTGGGCGTAGGCCGGCTTCATCCCGGGGCAAAAGGCTTTGCTTGGGGGAAAGCGGAGCACCTCGGGACGGGAAGGGTCGTCTGCCGCTGTAAAGATGATACAGGAGATGTGTCACGGACATAAAAAGGATTTCTGATGAAAATCCATACGGAAAGCCTCGTGGCCTCAATCATCGTTCTGTTCCAGTTCTGTTCCAATTCTTTTTGTGCACATGAGAAATAAATTCTTTTATATGTCAGCCATTGACTCTGTGTCCCCTCATTATTAACCCCATAAGAAAATGATTCAGGGTTCAAGGTTTCCCGGGGAGCCGCTGTCGTATTGATGTTTGGTTTTATGAACGGGGGAGTGAACGCACGGATTACAGCTCTGAAATATGAAATACATGATGGCGTGAACCGTTCAGCAAGTGTGGTTATGTGAGTGTGTGTGTGTGTGTGTGTGTTTGTGGAGAGAAAGAAAGAAACACAATGTGTTTACCTACATGTTAAAACATTGGATATGCTGCAATTAAGGCAATAAATCCATTTTTTTCAATCGTCACGTCGACCTCATTGTGTGATTGAAATCAGCATGAATTGAAGTCACCAGCATGACATCAGGCCTCATGTATGCTCCAATTAATTCCGTCCATTTGTACTTACTTACTTACTTACTCGCGTTTTTGTCTAAATCGCAGTACGGACAAATAATCAAAGTATCAGGAGAGACTGAACCAGAACAGCTGCAAAGTCTGGAAAAAAAACATCGACTCTCCGCTCCAGCGTATTTAATGATGCGTCGGTTTGAATCCCGATGCTGCCTTGCCTCGCTCTCAAACAGCCGATTCCAGCCAGTTGTAATTCAATTTGGCCGCCGCTTCTCCTCTGCCTATTGTTTATTTCATGGATCCCCCATGAAGCATCAAAAGCTGCTGTTTCTGTCAGCCCCTAACTGTCCTATGTGTTTGTCATTCAGGCCTTGTTAAAAGATAAAACACACACACACTAGCGCACCCACACACACACACACACACACAACACTTTCCGCTCCCATTTTCTCCCAGCTGAGAATTCCCAGTGGTAAAATTATTCCATTTAGATGGGAACTTTTTTGTCACTCCCCTGTCTAAATTGGCATATCTGGCTCTCTGCTAGAAACCAATAAACTGTGAACCCCGGATGCATCTGTCAATCAAGCTCATCTCCACTTTAGCAGGCCAGATGACAACAACGGCAGAAGACAGCCGCAGAATGGGGCTCGCTGATTGGCTCTCATCAGTTAGGCATTACGAGAAGCACCTGTCATCCGCGGGGCTTCTCAAACCCGCACAGTGATGGAGAGAGAGAGGGAGAGATAGAGAGAGAGAGAGAAAGAGAGGGAGAGAGAGATAGGGAGAGGGAGAGAGAGTGGGGCCCTGCCACGGGGGCCAGCGGGCCTCAGAGCTCCATTTACTGAAACACTTTGCCCTCGTTGTCAACCTGGCTCTCCCGTGCCCCGCCGCTCGGCCTCGCTGGCACGATGTGTGTCTGTCAGAGGTAATGTACACGGCGGGATCAGCACTGTGCGGAGGAAGCTGCAAGGAAAACAAATTCATCAAGATCAGATTGTTCAGTTTAGTTTGTATCCCTGTGATGGCACTCAAACTTATCATCGTATTGATCTTAGAACATGTGACACCCTGAACACCATAATTATATAATAATAAATGCTACATTTAAGGGTTTTCATTTTCTTAAACACACTTAAAACAGCACAACACACACTAATGAAATTCCACTGGTTTCTGTTTTGCGAGTGGAAGAAGAATGGCTAAAAGTTTTCGTGCTAGCTTTTGTTTGTTTTTGTGGTGATTTGATAAAGCTGTAATTTGAAACAGGAAACAGCAGCAAAGCCTTATTTACATTCAGATGAAACGTGACTTTTGAGAGAATAAGTGTAGCGGACTATACGCAGGAACAACAAGCTAGGCTAGCTAATGAACTTTTCTGTACCCAAAGATAAAAAAGTAGAAACAATAAACAATGGGTGAAGTCCTGAATCATGTTGTGGTGCGAGATGGAGCTGAGCCGAAGCTGAGCTGAAGTTGTGGTGTTTCAGTTTGTAGGTTTATGACCTCAGAGTTCCTGCGGGGCTGTTGGGGATTAGCTTGCTACGAGTAGCGTCCAAAGCTACAAGTTCAAAGTAGCTTTCCCAACGTTGATCAGAAATATGGAGTGGGATGAATTCTTAGCAAATAGAAGAGGGTACTTGGCTCATCAAGTACTCGGGTACCCGGGTTCAGACTGGTTTCAGCTGTCCTCCAGTGTGTGTGTGTGTGTCCCACTGGTGTAATCAGTCACATATTCAGAACTCGGGGATTGAACACATAACGACTCTCCCTTTGTGTAAACATCAGTGACGTGACTGAGCGAGTCTTGAGGTGTCACAGGAGTGCAGCTTTGTTCCGAACTGACGAGATGTCAGCGGTCCGGCAGCGGCGTCCCGTCATCTGCCTGCCTGTCATCAGCCTCATCATGTGGCTGTCACAGTTGATGCTGGCGAGGGGAGAGGCCAACCCGGCTGTGTCAATCAACCAGCCCTCATTAGCAGCCGCTTTAATTAGTGGCTGTGCGGGCGGCACGCTATTGTTCGCAATGCCGTCTTCGTTAAACTCTGTTAATCCCACATGGTTTCGGGCCGGGGAGAGGCGGCAGAGATGGGGGAAGGATGTGATCCTGAACCCATCACAAAGTGCCACAATGGAAAATACTCAACTCAGACGTAAACAAGTATTTGAAGTCGGTACTGAAGTATTCATAGTTATTTATACATTATGAGACTTTTCAACAGAGATCTCCAAATTTAGGGTTTTTTCTGTGAGTTGAATGGTGACACACTTTTTCCTTCTGCTAATTCAATATCCAGTCATGTTATATATTCAGTATGAGGATGTACTGTAATGTGTTAAAGTATAAATGTATTGAACAACTGCAGGATGTTGGAAGCTTCTCTGATGGCCCAAGGATGAGATGATGTAACATGATGTAACTCACTGTGATGGAACTCATTTGTTTACAGAAGAAGCGGTGTAATGGCGCTGGTGTTAGCGTGAGAGGCTGGTGCGGAGCGTTCACCCCTGGTCTCTGATGATCCCCATCCTGACAGAACGACGATTATGAGGTTATTTTCACTGTCGGCGGGTGAGACCATCCGGGCGACAAGAACATGACTCGGTGATGTTTGTAATGAGTGAGCATTGATTGACTCGCCACGGCCTAAAGAGGGTTTCCTCCGCCTTCGCCTCGGAGCTGGAAGGACGCTCGGCCTGTGCTGCGGGAAACGCTGGCAATTAGAATAATGAGCAGTCAGCTCGCTGTCTGGAAAAATGCGATCGCTGTGTTCCTCAACCCGGCCTAATCTGCAAGCTATATACTGTTACACCGGCTCATCCCTGCGAGATCAGACAGCAATTTCCCTTCAGGAGCTAAATTATCCTTCTGAATGGCCGTTGTGTGACACATTGTGTAATTAAGCACTAAATATCACTACCTGATTATGTCACTCTCTGATAGAGTTGAAGGATGCTGTTGCTGTTTTGGTTGTGGGGGACGCAAGGTGGGGGAGGAAGTGTGTAAGGGCGTAACGAAAGGCCAAAATGTGTAAAATAGGGTAGCACTGACCTGGCTGCCCCCTTCAAGCAGCCCGAGCCCCTCCTGTCTGACAGAAACTCAGCCTGAGAGGTGGTTGGGGGGGCCGGGGGGCTTATTTGTTCGAGTCCCAACTGTCTGGCTGAGACGGCGCAACAAGACCGTCCAGCCTCAAACAGGAGGGAAGAGGAAGGAGAAAGCGGGAGGCCACGATCACCAACCAACCCCCCACCACCTCTGCTGGGCTCCCCACGCCGCCCTGTCTCCTCCCACCCTCACACACACACACCGCACGCACACACACACACACACGCTCCCCAACGCCCCCCTCCCCTACCCAACACCCAGTCACTGTCAGGCCAAACACATGATGAATTGCCCTGTCAACAGAATTCATTCAGGGACCAATTAATTCAGCAGAAATGAACTAGAGCCATCAGTCGCTGAAAAACTCAGCGCGAAGAGAGCAAAGTAGCCCCACTCCAGGAAACGAGGAGGCGAGGGAGAGAGGGAGAGCAAGGGAGAGAGGGAGAGCGAGGGAGAGAGTGAGGCTGGAGTTTGGAGTGGAGAGGAGAGGGCAAGCAAAAGAGGGAGAGAGGGAGAGAGGGAACGTGGTGGAAGTTAGTCTGACAGAAATTGGTCATTTAATGCTTTAGCGCACTGGAGACAGCCCCTGTCATAGACGGAGGCATGGCAGGGGCTCCCCTGGTATTTTATTTATTAATTATCCTCTGCAGCGAGGGGCCTTTAACTGTCTCCGTCCGGCCTCATCAGCCCGACTCGCTGTCATTTTCTCTCCACAAACAGATCCTTTAACACGGTGCTCCAGGTTAATGGAGACAAAGCCAATATCCCAGCAGCTCTGCCTTCTCCCCCAAACACAGCGCTCATCCACACAGCGCTCAGGTAATTATGTCTCAGGCCGGCTCCTGAATATTCGTTAATAAAGCACTTTGGAGCCGACGTGCAGAACACGTGTGACCTTTTCAACTCGCCGCTTCACGGTGGCCACGCCCCCTGAAGAGGAGAGCAGCAAGTATTTACATCTTAGTGAGGCCTGGGAATAAACAAGAAGTGTTTAGGGAATAACACAAAGTCTTGGTTTGATTCCAGCAGACTGGTGTAGAAGCAGCAGCACCCATACAAACAAGCATGAGGGTGTCATCTACTCACTCATTATGTCTATATGAATGCTGTACATGGATTTAATGCCTTGATGCTGTTTTACTGTGCATGTAAACAAACTGAGTGTTGAGATGATGAATGAATTAACGTCACATCTCTGTTCAAAATCATATATAACTCATTTTCACTTACAAATGTTGTATTCATAGTTTTACTGCTGTAGGAGTAAATAGGTTTTTGCAGGTAAACAAACACCGACAAGGCCACACAACTGGACAGATAGAGACAGGAGAGGCTGAGGGAGGAAGGAAGGAGACAAACAAGGGAATATGGAAGTACCAGGAAGGATGCAAGGGGACAGAAGGAAAGGAAAGAAGGAGTGATGAATGTTAACTGTTCCTTTGACAGCATAGAGCTCCTGACTGCAGCCTGTCTGTCTGTCCTCTGTGTGTGTGTGAGTGAGGTGTAGAGTGTCTCTCCTTTTCTTCCCATTATTCCCTTTTGTCACCTCTCACATTCCATCCCCGCTTCTTTAACGGTGTCAACCGAATTCAACAGCGCGTCGCTCTCCTTGCCAGAAGCTGTTTTGTTTGGCAGTGGCAAATTAGCGTTGTGAAGGGCGATATCAACACCAGCTAATTAAGGTGTTGTGTGATTTTGGGCTCCAGATCAAGAATCTGCTGATTCATCCCGCGGGTGATTATGACGTCCATATGGTCAACGTACAGCGAGCCGCGCTGGGGAAACACTATCGGCCCGCCGCCGCGCCGGCTTTGCCAAAAGTTTGATCTTGTCTTTTGTGGCGGTGTTGGGTGGTGTGCAGCAAGGCTTTGAATTATTAACGCCATCTTTTCTTCAAGCTCAGGATCCTCTAGTGGAAAACACGGGACGGGATGGGGGCAGCTGGAAGGCCGCCGCTGACTGGCTGCCGCTCCGCTCTGACATCAGGAAGTGAAACTCTACTCTGTTTCCACTGTCGTCCTTTGATGCGGCGCTGCACCCTGGATGGCCCCGGGGCTTTCAGGAATCATCACGGCTGATCTGCGGGGTGCTGCAATAAGACGCAGATCGCAGGTTTAACTTTGTTTTCGTTGGGCCAAATGATGAGTAATTACCCCTCTGGCTCGTCCTGGTTGCTCTGGATTAGCCGCAGTGAGAGCCGCTCTGCTGTGGTGCTAAACACAGTGAAATACACTTAATAGATGTTACTGCCACACAACCCAAGTTAACCTGACAAATGGAATAGAAAAGCTAACAGAGAAGAAAGAGGTGCTTAGGCCGACTGTCACAGGCAAACTGCTCGCCTGATTTCTGTTTACTCACCGCCGCCTCGTTCTCCCTCAGCCAGCCAGCCGATTGTGCGGCAGTCAGCTGGTCGTCAGCACGTTTCCCCCGCCGCCCAAACTGCTCGTTTGGCATCAATTTTGTAAAGGACGGAGAAGTAACGAGGGTTTAACGAAAAGGAAGTTGAGTTTAACTAAAAACTGTCATGTTTTTTCTTTTTTGTATTTAAAGACCAACAGTGTCTGGGAGAGCTTGTTAAGAGAAAAAGCAAAAGTCTAGAACGCTCGAGGAACTCTCAGAGTGCGACTGGGATACACAACGCGGCGAGACACACACGAACACACACACACACGCACGCACCCTCCTCATATTAAGTGTAAGGAAAAAGGAGAAGAGGAGGAAACGTACAGAAAGAAGCTGCATGTGAACAGAGAGGAGATGTGCTGTAGAATATAATTAATTAAATGAGACTAATTAGGAACATGAGAGCAGGTGCCAGGCTATGAGCTGACAGGGAAGACAGCGAGACAACATGCCAGCACGAAAAAGAGAACACACACACACGCATACACACACACACAGGCGCACGCACACACACAGCTGCGGTTATGAGGGTGTATCGTGACAGGCACGGGGACAAAACAACTTTCTGCGTTTTGTCATGTGAAACCCCGTAGGAATACTGCTGACAGGAAGCAGAGACCCAGGCACCGTGGGGGTCTCGTGCCTTTGTCTCACACACACACACACACACACACACACATACACAGACACACACATTCTCTTTATTATTATTTTTTTCCCACCCGCAATTGAGGAAAGACGAAGTTTGCACAAGCCAAAGATTTCTCTCCCCTAATTATTTCAGCACTTGCCGGAGAGGAGAGCAGGCAGGAAGTAAATGAACGCACAGGATCCTTAAAGGCCCCCCGGAGCCGCCATCCGCCACGCGCTCACAGGGAGAATCATATCTGAGGGTTGGGAAAACTGATTAGGAAAAGTCCACGTGGTCTTTAGGAGTAGCTGAGCTCAGACTGACGTGTTTCTGTCAGTGAGTGTTGATCACAGAGCTCAATAGAGGAGAGAGGAAGAGGAGCAGAGGAAGTCTCGGTGCGAGCTGTGGAGTGGAAAGTTTACATGAGTTCATCTTCTTCATCTGTAGTGTTCCAGTAAAACTCTCCAGACTGTCTTTGTTTCCCCACGAAAGTCTGGAGAAACAAATCAGCCATCATTTAAGGCCTGACAGACATCGATGGGGGCAAATTGTTTGACATTCGGGTTTTTGCGTTCTGTCCAGTCTGAGAGAAAAGCAAAGAGAGGAATAAAGAGATTAGAAAGAAGGTCTGAGACTCCACCATGAGGTCAACTGTCCAAATATAAATGTCAAAAAAAACTGCTGATTGTGAGCCAATCCATCTTTTTTCCATCGGTAAGATAATGAGCTGGATCCTGATGTGAGCGATCCATCAGCAGGCCCACGTAATGCAATCATCATCTCCATCAGAGGCCTTTACAGGTTTCTGTATGTATTTGATTCTATGTAATAATTTTATTTAAGTGACTATTTTCTATAATTGGTGTTGACTGTTACTGTCATGTTTACACTCAGCTGTATAATGTGTCTTCATCACTTCATCTTCATCTTTCATAACCAGATTTGATCATTTTTACCTCAACATTATTTTTTATTCTCATCTTCATCTAGTGTCTTATCCATAGAATATGTCTTAAAGATCTTTAAATTGTTCCATTTAATTTACTAGATATAAACTTTATATCTGTTGTATGATTTATTTACTGTTATATTCTTGTATTTCCTTTCTAAATGAGCGTTTTTCTTCCTGCGGTTCTTCAGAATGACGTAAAGCTTCAGTATCGGCCTCAGAGCTGCAGTATCGGTCGACCTCCGGCCTCCTGTGGCACAAAGAGCAAAACCAATTTGATCTACCTGACCAGACGCTTTCCACAGGAAGATGGAGCCTCGGACTTTTCGCGGCGTCCATCACACATCTATCTATACCTTCACTTTCTGCCCGAAAACACACAAACCGCAGTGCGTGTGTGTGTGTGTAGAGGCTTTGCGGGCCTGCAGGGCTGTGCAGCAGACAGCTCAATATCCAACCTCAGCGCCGCTTGTCAATGCAACACCAAACTCAAGACAGAGAGGGACGGGGGAGGGGGCGGCGGGTGCGAGGGAAGGCTTTTTTAATTATCTGTGGTTGGGTCGGACTGTGCATCATCATTAGAGAGACTAAATAGCAGTGGTCACTGACTCAGGTAGTGGTAAACGGCACAATTAACAGGCTGAGGAGGGAGAACTGTATTCAATTTGAAAGCCTTCTCTCCTAATCCATCTCCAGTGATCAGCAGTGCTGCTGAGCTACGCCCTTTTACATTCAATTACATTAATCAGGTTATTACCCAGCAAAAAGTCAACATTTTAATCAAGAATTGGCAATGTACGGCAGGGGCGTAATATGGAGGCTGGGCCCAGTGACAGTCAGAGGTGGGGAAGGAGGATTCAGCTGCAGATCACCTCTCAGTAGGGGAGAACGGCGTTGATGGTGATTGTTGTTGTTGTTGTGATTCTGTAAGTCTGAGTTCCTGCAGTATCCATGCAGCAGGAAGCAGAATATGAGGGGAGATGATTGGTTTGCACCTCCAGGCTGAGTCCCGGGCTGCAGGTGGGCTCGCGTCCCGATCACTAACCCTTTAACCCTTTGATTGGCTCTTTATGGATATGTTTTCTTACACCGGTCCTTCCCCGCGCTAAGGTAGAGCTTTTTTTCATTCGCAGCAGAAAGAAAAGCCAATTTATGTGAATATGTGCTTACTTCACCACCAGCTCCAGTAGACTTTGCTGACTGATCGCTGACTTCACACTCAAAGTGAATCTAATTTAGTAGAACCTCTGGCTAAGCAGTAGTTTCTCGCCCATTTTCTTCCCCTAACAGGAAGGAAATCAATTCTCAGGCGTCTATGACATTCAGGAGATGTTCGTCTGGTGTTTGTATTTTTTTCCATCCCACTGCCGCTCGTTTGTTTTTTTTGCATTTTAGCTTGTTAGGGATTCCGTGGCGGCCAACCCGGCCATCGGGTTCTGATTAATGGAGGGAATTTCTTGTTGTCCGCCACTTAATGAGAGAAGACAGAGGTGAGAACAGCTCAATAGCAGAGATAACCACTCTTTGATCCAAACGGTCATGCAGAACCTTTTACCCGCTGCATCATCAGAAAGCCTCCTGTCAAGCTCCTGCATCCTAAACTCTCCTCATAAACGCTGAGACAGGAGAAAGTAGACGAGTTCCTGTACGTCCAAGCACAGAGTCAGTTTGAGTTGGTTAAAGTTTGTTTGTTTGTTTGTTTGAGACGGACACTAAGCTCTACGATTCCAGTCTATGTTGTGATTCGGCACCAGTGGGCTGCGTTCAGGCTCGTCTGAAGCTGAACACACATCAGCAGCTGTTTAAATGAGCTCAACATGACGAAATGTGAGGAGATTGGTTCCTCTGATCTGAAGTTGCAGATGTATGAAGAAGTACCGACTTTGTTCTCTTTGCTCGCTTTGTTTCCAGATCAGAGATTGCAGTGGATTGCGACATCACCGCTGACTTCTCACACTCGGTTTCACACAAACAGTTTAATATTTTATCATATCTGTGCCGAGCTAAGTGCCATCTCTGAATCTCCACTAACAAGACTCGTCTTAACTTAAGACGTCTTGTTAAATTGAGACCTTGTTCCCCAGTGGACTTAAATGTAAAACACATCTCTACCCTTGACAAGCAATGTTAATCCATTTAGTGTAACGAACTAACATGTCCCTAATTAAAATATGCCTTTTAATGATACGCAGTGACATCCTGGAAAACACTGTCACGCTTCCCTCCTTTAATACAGGAATATGCTAATTGCTTCAGTAACATTGGTGTTTAAATCCCAGGGCAGCCGCCACATCCTGGGGGAGTTGGTGTTGTGCTTTAGCAAACCTCCAAGAAGAAAAAGGCTCCATTTTTTATGGCCAAGATGGCCGGCAGAGGAGGTGAGGGAGGTTGGTGCTGATTTCCATTTATTTACAGGAACTCAATTTACCATCCGGGACCCCTGATCTCTCTCTGCAGCCCTTAAGTTCACCGCCGTCTCACCTATGGGTACTGTAGGGCAAATAGAGAGCATCAAGTCCCTCCCCCCTCCCTGTCCCCCCGTCTCCCCTATCCCATGGCAGCTCATTTAAAACAAATCAGGCTGATTGCTGAGTTGCTGAGCTCACAAGGCCCAGGTGATAAAGCAATTAAAGGCCTCTAATTCTTCAGTTCGGAAAGGGCCGGCAGATAATTAACTATATGTAATGAAATCCTTTTGTTACCTCTTTTTTCCCCTGCGTTTGATTTTTTTTTGTTTCCCGGTGAGTGCGGCTGCTCGGTTTGATGGCCGGTGCGGGGACAGGTCGGCGTGTGGGGTGGGGCACGCAACCTTCTACGGCAAGGGACCCCTGGATGAGAGCCGGGCTTTAGTTAATAGGCTCTCTCTGGACAGATGAGGTCCATTAGGAGGTTAATTTAAAAATGAATGGAGGAGAGGGAGAGAGAGAGAGAGAGAGAGAGAGAGAGAGAGAGAGAGAGAGAGAGAGACACTATGCTGACATTCTTCACGCCCAAAAAACAACACAAAGCTTTCTGTTACCTGTGAGACTGTGGACGGAACAGAACCCATCTTTTCCAACACGACAACAAAATGTAGCAGAGACGTTCCAACATTCCAGGGGCCGATGGGATCGATGGCTCCATACTTGTGGGCCAACTCACTTTGCTTCCCTGTTCTTTCCTTGTTGGTACTCCAGTCAAGTACAAGTCGATTCCAAACTAATTCACCCGGGATTCGTCCGTATCTGTAATCTATCTGAACTCTTTCATTGTGTTTGTGTGTGTCTGTCACCAAGTATTTGTCCATTCTGCGGTTTAACCTTCTAAATGCCTCGATGAAACGATGACTCTTCTGTGTTTATGAGCTACAATCAGATGTAGATGCATGGAAAGAGAAATCTCAGTACTGTGTGTTTGTCTGTATGAAAACACAATAAGCAGAGGATGATGATGAGGTTCAACCCACTGAGATCCAGCAGAGCAACTAGCTGTAATGAATTGTTTTGCTATTTGCAAACCAAAGACCGACAAAAAGTACAAAATTAGCTGTTTTATCCTTTTATTTTTTGCTGTTTCTGTGTGGATGCAAGGTGATTGCGCGTGAAAGCGTTCCCAGATTCCGTGCGGTCAGGCTACAGAGAGCAACCAACACAACTGTATCTGCACCGCACAGTCGCCGGCAGAAAAAAAATGTATTTGCCCAATGAAGCAACCCCACTAATTAAGCACGTGATAATTAAATAGCCACAGATCCGGGCGGTGATTCTCACAAACGACCTGAAGCCCAGCTGCACACAAAAAGCAGGACGCCGGCTCCAGACCCGAGCACTACTGAACCCTATCACTTCCCATCCGCGAGGCCGTTTCTTAAACATTGAGGCATTGTTCGGATGCATAGACTGCAGCCTCTGCCTCCCAATTTCCATTTCTTCCCCCCCTCCCCTGCAGAAAGGCTGAATCTGATCCGGACCCATTGGTGTGTGGATAATGAAGGGGTTACCAGGAGCTGGGAGAGGCCCAGTAATTCCCCACACTGGGGGACTGGGTTTTTGGGTGGGGTTTGGATGAGTAGCCCTGCTCTGTGATGCATGCACTCATGTGAGCTTGTGACAGCCTAACCCAAATCCAAGGCCAGACATCCACAGCGCATGTATTTAGACTGTATATAGTTACAGTACAAACGCTGCACTCCTGTACAAACGCTGCTGTTTGGAGCCGAGCTGCCGTATACATGAGACTTTAGACTGGTTTGCTCCTCTGTATATATTACACAACGTTATGCCAGCGTATTGTTTTATGTATTTCTATTTATTTAGTTTACAAACAAGTACAAGTTTGAGGTACTGGTTTTCCACATTTACACCTCTAGAGTTCAGAGGGAGTGGAGTCCTTCATGCTCATGTTTCTACTTCCCACATGTAAATTCCCTAAAACTCTGCATTTTAACTCTTCATTCATATCATGCTCTTTATTATTTTTCTTTGGGTACTTCAGCATGTGTTATTGCTATTATTCAGTTTTACTTGAAGTTATTTTCCAAATTTGTGTCCAGGCTCATATTTCTTTTTTTTTTACTTTTAAAGGATTTGAGCCCTTTTCCCACTGCAGTATTTGAACCTTTGGTCTGTGTACTGTGACTGTGTACTGTGTATTATTTCCCATATTAAACCTCCATAGAGCTCCACAGAGGCCATTGTAGTTGCTGCGGTCAAGAATCAAAATACGTCTCTTGGAAAAGATATGACAACATTTTCCTACTTTTTCATTTTGTTTGGATGGATATTGGATGTTTGTATTTGATTAGTTATGTAAAAATATTAGCAAAGGGAAAAAACACTCAAAATTCTGTTAGGTTGACAAAATGTGATGAACAGGGGCCTGATTTTCTATTTCTGATTTTTGTTAATGATGTTGAAATCCAATGAACAGTGAACAATAACCAATATAAACAAAGTTGCTGTCCTCTTTGTCGTCAAAATGCGCTTGAATCAAATTCAAATTAAAAGCCCGTAAATGAAAGCCTTTTCCCTCACGTCTGGCTGAGTTCATCGTCTTCCCTTTGTCATGGACGTGGGAGTAACCCAGCTCAACCTAAGGTCATGAAAATTAGCATATCATCTGGCAAAACGGTCAGCCAATGTGTGGGCGTCTCCCTGAGGGGGGTCACCTTAAACATCAGTGTTAAGGCACTAAGAGACCCCCACACACTCCAGGGTTAAGTATCTCCACTTCATTATGATAAAGACATGAGCCTCTGAGCAACTACCCACCCTGCCGACGCTGTCAATAGGCATTGAGCCCGGCTCCATCCGGCCTCTCTCAGGACCCCGCACGAGCCCACATCCATCATCGGAATACTCCAGGCCCGAATCATTGCCGATCATTATAGTAACGGAGAGAGTCCTCGTGATTGGCTGTGATTGTTAGATCAGAGGGATCTGTGGGGCGATCCATCACACCGGGTGGCACACTAACACCTCTGTGTGATGGGGTTCACCTCAGGGGTCAGGGCCAGGTCAGCCCGTACCACAGTGACTACAGTGGGCTGTAAAACAGGAGGGAACCTCCACAGCCAGTATCTGCAGTGTTTAAAGGTTCTCACCAAACACTCTGCCAACCACCAAGACCCTTTACATGGAGGATAGTGGCATGAACATCTGAACAATCTTTCTGAAACACTCCTACAATGTAAAAACTGTGCAAATCAGGTCACGGAAATGTTTCTCACGGATAATTGTGACTTCTTCTTCAGGCGTGCCACCTTGTGTACAGATGAACCTTTCCTCTCTGTTAAATGAAGCATCATTTAAAGCCACCTTAAGTGTGCTGTGAGTCAGCTGGCTCATTCACCCACAGGAGGAGAAGGAAGAGGGATTCAGTAACAGACAGAACAAATCAAAGACAAATGTACCACTTCTTCCAAACTCCTCTCTCTGCTTCATGTGGAGGACGAGCCGCTGACCCCGCCCCGACTTGTTTCCTCCAAAACTGGTGCAACACAACACTGTAACCCGAGGCTATGTGTTGTCATCCAAATGAGATAAGTTTATTTTCTCTAGACCAGCATTTGTTCCATCAGCCTGTGGGGTCACAGACCACACTAGGAAGCAGTGGGGAGTCCTCCTCAGCACCTGCAGCTCCGGCGAGGTGGCCCGCTAGCGAGAAAAAGGCTTTGGCCGCTGCCCAAATATCTGCCTGCACCTTCTGTGCAAACGCTGCAGCCTTAGGAAACCAGGAGGCAGCAATATTGTGGAACAAATGTCCTCTAATCTCAGCCTGCTGGTCCCGGGTCCTGGGTGGGGCCTTTGTCGTCCACATCTCCCCACTTTTCCCTTGTACCTCTGCAAAGGCCCGGTCCAGAATCGTGTTCACTCAGTGTTACAGGAGAGCAGACGGATCACAGCTACAGAGGAGGCAGAGTCCACCAGGGCCATTTACAAGATGTAGAAATTGTGTATTCCCAACAGCACCTGAACGCAGCTTTAATCTATGCTTCTCCTTGTGATTACACAGGAAAGCAAAGACACTGAAACTGAACTTGGGCACACACACACACACACACACACACACACACACACACACACACACACACACACACACAACAGTGTCACATTTATCTCACATAGCTGCTCACATTCAATTTCACTAACAATATACTGAATGTTGATTTATGTCAGTTACAATCTAATCCTGAAATTTACTTGATTTATAATTTATCTCCTTAATCACAATCAGAAATATTGGAAACACCTTTGAATACGATGGAGTCATCATCATATTGCATCGCTACTAACAACAATTACCACGTATGGGTGGAATCAGAACCCGTATGATGTAATGTCAACAACAAACAAACATTATCAGATGTAAAGGTGTATCTAATAGTGTCAGCTGTGACTTATAGGGGATCTTAATGTAGCAGGTGATCAATAGGGTAAATTCTCAGTCTTTTGTGACTTTAAGGCATAATTTTCCGAGTTTGTCTAGCATTATACTTTAGAGTCATTAAACACATCTGAGGAGCCTGAAACAGAAATAATGATTACAGTTTTAACAATTTCCTCATTCAGAGCTTTTTTTCTATCTCTGGGTTCATTCAGTCATCAATAAGCAGGCGTGGAACGAGGGGACCTGTGTCTTTCGTAGCCTGGCACACATGGAGTCAGCCTACGGGGGTGTGTTATTGGAAAAGATGATTTGAAATTATTTTCCTGATCACTGGCTTATCTCCTGGAATCCTTCCATCCTCCCGCCAGCGGAGGAAAGTTCTGCAAAGTTGAACAAAACAAACAGAAACGCACTCATCTACAGTCAAATTTATTCTTACTCTTCCAAAAAACTGACTTTCCATTTTTCATAATTACCGACAAACTGATAACAATTAAACCTCAGACTGCATGAGAGGAAAGAGAGTTTCCAGTGTTCACACAATTCAGAATCCACTTTTTAGTTTCACACAGGAGAGAAATGAAGGGAAAAAAAGGTTTAAAGTGATCGGAAATTTACATCCTGGCCCCTTGTAGCTTATATATACTGTATATATATATCTGTGTATGTGTGTGTGTGTGTGTGTGTTTACTTTAAATGAGCAGGCGGGTGGGGGTGGAGAATGTCTCTATGGCAACGGTCTGGTCCCCAGCTGTCACGGTGAAGAAGAAGATGGGTGCCATGAGCGAGGAGACCACTTAACCTCAGCTGCTCCTCAGCTTAGGGGAGTCAAGATGCTGCCGAAACCCTCACAGACCCTCACTTAATATGTAGACAATAACACACACACACACACACACACACACACACCCTTCAGCAGACAAAAGATGACTTCAAACCAGCCGGTGAAGAGAGAAGAAGAAGAAAAAACACTCACACACACACACACAAGTTCACTATCAGGAGCTCCAGTTTGCCAGATGGAATGTTCGGGGTACGAGAGGGGAAAATTGGCAAAAGCTAATTAGATCTGCTGTAAGAGGAGAATAGTTTGAACCGTTCACTGTTGGCTTGTGATAGGAGGATGCTGGTGTCACACTGCAGCAGATTCTCAGCAGATGGTTTCAGATGACATGAGTCGAAGTCAAATCTAAGTACACGGAATAAATACACAAAACCAAGAGGAAATGAGCAAATGAGCAAAGTATGGAGGGCAAGGAGAGCAAACGTGCTCTTCTGTTCTACAAACGCAAACATGAGCACGGGTATTAATGAAGTTTGACACCTTTCCAACTTCAGAGCAAAAAGGGATGAGCAGGGGTTCCTTTTGTCATTTTTGTCTTTTTGTTGTCACTTTTTTTTTATCTCTTGTTGTGTCCGAGCAGCAGCAGAGACAAGAATGGAGCTGAAGGTGTCAGGTTACATAAATACATCCAGATAAATGTCACAATGTTTATGACAAAATAAGGACAAATACTGGATCAACTGGATCAAGTCAGCTAATTTCTATTGTTCTAGTTGTTTCCAATTTATTTGAACTTTAATTTGATCTGACAAAACACTGAACACTACAATGAATGTAAATTTTACACACAAATGACTACAATAAAATTAAATAATGAAATAATGAACAATTTGTCTGTTTAGTTTCAGATTATTTGATTTTACACTGTGATGAATGAAATACAATAACACAATTAATTCACCCAAAAATAGAAAATAAACACATAAATTTGATTTAATCTGTTTTGTATTTCATTTACTTTTGTTTGATTTTAAACTATAATGAATGAAATCAAATTTAAATTAAAAAGAAAATGCAAAAAAGGCCATTGCACATGCAGCCCCACATACAGGAGGAGTGTGTGTGAATATAGAGCAGAGACACACTGACACACTGGGTCATGTTGTGCTTGCAGTGGTTTGTCTTTTTAAACAGATACTTCTTCCCAACTGTGGTTTTCCAGCTTTCCAATCATTCCAGTTTAATTCAAATGAAGTGAGAAGTGCACTGGTCATGGCAGCAAGGAAACATGAAACTCCTGTGTATATTCACTGCTGTGTACTTGTACTTCACGCAAGGGTGTCAAGACTTGCTCCTTTTATTTACCTGCAGTGTGAATCATTTGGTTCTGACCAGGCTGGACTGACTGAGTGACTGACTGACTGAGTGACTGACTGACTCCCTGGCTGCCTGCCTGCCTGCCTGCCTGCCTGCCTGCCTGCCTGCCTGCCTGTCTTGAGGAAGGAGGGGTGGCCTGGTCTGACAGGGTGTCGTGGCGGCTGTGACACGTATTGCCGGTGACAGAGGTCAGGGGTCAGACAGGAGGGTCTGCTGTTATGAAGGGGAAGCCGTCTGCATTGTTGGCGCTCGCTGCTTCGCTCCGACTGCAGCGGCGGACTAATCAGGCTTTGTCGCTGAGCTCAATGTGTGTTTCCTTCTTTATCTCCTTTTGTCTCTTTGTCTGCTGCTGTCTCCATTCATGTCTCGTCGATCAATGCCTCTCCTCTCTCTCATCGCGCTCACGCACGCTGTTTTACATCCCCAAACCTCCTCCATCCTTCTTCTGCCACTGACCTTTTTTCTCTGTCGACATCCCTCTGCGTATGTCTGCAGCATTGATATTTCTCCCTCTGGCTTCTTGTATGCCTGAGCGTGTGTTTGAGAGTGTGTGTGCGTGTGTGTGTTTGCCTCTGGCCGTCCCTTGGGAGCCTTCACAGGCTTTAGAGGCCAAATGAGGTGTAAGTCTATTAAAAAGGCAGAGCCGACGTGCAGATTCCCAGTGTTGCTTGTCACTCGGTGCAGTTAATTTCCACTTGATGAAGAGTAGGTGGATTGCAGGAGGAGGAAGTGGGCAGTCAGAGAGTGACGGGGGTCAACATCAACACATTCTGCCTCAGGCCAAACCTTTAAAAGTGAGACTCTGGCAAAATTTACAAAATGTAATGATTTTCAGGGGAAATTACCTCCATATAGGTCACTGACATCCCACAGTAACACCACTGTTTGCATGACGTCGCCCCATAAGGTGACGTAGCTGAGGGAAGGTTTCTATTTGGGTATCCAGAATGTATGTTGGGCTTTTATTGTGGCGTTCATAACCTCGATCTTTGCATTGAACTAGCACAGGGAAACACACTGGCTAACACACTGGCTACACAAAAACGCCCCAACTAACAAATCTGAAACAATGTCAGTGACCTAGTTGGAATGTAATTTCCCTGAAAATCATTCAATTTTGTAAAACTGCAGACTTCTGGCTCTAAGGTCTGAGCCTAAGCTGCGGTGTGATTGGCTGTTACTGCGGTTAATCGTTCAAAAACATGGTGGCACGCTGGTCACGTGTAAAAGGTCTGAGCTAATTCCACACACTGTCAAAGTTTCCACATAAATTCCGAGAATGACGGATTGGTGCTGCATCTGTCTGCAGTTCATTTGCAATGGAGATTCGAGTTGATAACCATTCAATGGAAACGGGACAAAACGAGCGTGTTTGTAGGCGACGTGTAGCCTGCTGTTTGTGTGTGTGTGTGTGTGTGTGTGTGTGTGTGTGTGAAAGGACAGACAGATTAAATAGGCCTGTTTATTCATATGAAGATGACAAATGTGGTAAGCAGGGGAAAGCAAAGGCACGGCGGAGGCATTATTCATTTTACGAGCGCCTGTGGGTCATTGTGTTGTTATCAAAATCAGGTCCCACACAACAAGGCTACAGGTTCACACACACACACACACACTCTACCTGAGCCGCTCCTCTGGACTCGCCGTATGACCAGCAGCCAATTACATACATTCATAATAACCCCAAATATTGAAATCACTCCCTTTAATTATAATTGACAACTGCTGTGAGTGGCTGGAGGTTGTGTGTGTGTGTGTGTGTGTGTTGGGAGCAAAGTGACAAGAGAGCGGCGTAACCAGAGTCTGTCAGGGCTAATTACAGGTGATTCTGAGTGGAGCTTGCACTGCTAAAAAATTTAATTTGCTATTGATTTGCCACTTAAATGCTCTCCGTCCATTCCTATCATTATAACTGGGACGCAGAGCTGCCAATACGCCAACGCCACCGACTCCTCACAGGGACTTCCAAAGGCATTGTGGGAGTTTTTTTACTGAATCTGCAGCGTCTCACTTCCCAAAGTCTCTGCTGTGTATACGTAAATGTTCCGGATGAAGGTTTCCTGTCCGCAGTTTTCCTTCACTTTCCCAACCAAAACAGTCCCGGCGTGCGCACATACATCCAGCGCACCTCTGTAATCCTTCACATCTGGCTGATAGAACACAGGGCGCGCTTCATTTCATCCTCTCTCAGTGTAACACAGGCAGAGCTACGCCGTCCATTTGTCCTCCGTCATTAGCGAGCTCCTCCTGCGACGCTCCCAAACAGGTAGATGATTCATGTCTACATAAAGCCCTCGCAAAACCACTTCATGAATTCTAAACCCTCATTTTACGTGACATTAAACGAGATTGCGCGATCTGTTGAACCGTTGCGGCGATGAAGGGGGGATTCGCCCGCTCGACCTCAGAGGTGAGGGGATTTCTCCAAACGCCACCAATTTGCAGGAGAGGGTGCGTTTGTTTGTTTGTTTGTTTGGGGTTTTTCCTTCTTTTTTGGACGACACAGAGAAGCACTCGGCGACCTGCTCAGAGTGTGTCTGAGTCAGCTGGCTGGAGGGGGGTTGGGGGGAGGGGGGCGAGGTCAGTAGCCCGACTCTGACCTCTCTGGGCCCATTTCTCTGACAGACATTTGTCACTCTGCAGAGGGCTGTGTGCCGTAATAGATTATTGACCACCTCAGCAGTCCCATCACTCGGCACAGCTCAGATCCCCCCTATCCCCCCCCTCCGTCCTCCCCCTTCCCCCCCTGCCGACGCCGCTGCCAACCTTTATCACCGCACAGGAGCCAGGACGAAAGACGGATGGATTACGGCGAATACGCGGCCATATTGTCTGCATCTCACCTCTCGCCCGGGGAAATTGACCCCAGGGTGTCGCAGGATTTCTGCCACTTTTCCTAATCACACTTTTCTCCAACTGTAAGACAGAAATCCACCCAACTGTTTGATGGAAATGGTTAAATGTCAGATCAAATTTTCAGGGAGAGATGGAAGTGTATACATTTGTGTTTGACGTATTCAGGGATCAGGAATAAAGACAAACTCTAAACTTTTCCCAATCTCGCATATAAGAAAATGGAAAACAGCAGCATTCACTAGGAACTAAGAGACGCCTTGTTGAACAAAACGTACCACAAACTGCACTATTTTGCGGAATAAAGCATCTGAAGCAGCATTACGTGGCAACATCAACTCAGGAATGTGTGTCAGGTTGTGTACTCATTACTCGTTACAAATATTCCTTAATTTCACTATTTAATGACATTTCGGGAGTTGGAAACGCGGCAGAGACCTTGAAAAGAAGCGTACAAGGCTGGAAAGTCGTCTCAGAGCCAGGATGGGCGACTTGTCTGTCTCTGAGTTAAAGTCAAACTAGGTCTTTCCTCCATATTGTGTGTTTTTGTGTTTTTTTGGCACAGTCTGGGGTTCTTAATTGTATGATAATTCATCTCGGAGCACTAATTTACCCCCCGCCGGTCGCCTTAAATGTCGGACCATTTTGTGAACCGACGCTCAGAATTAGAAATGAGCCGACGGCTGGGGGAAGAAAAAAAAAGAAGAGAGCGAGAGAGAGAGTGTCTTGCAGCTAAGGAACACACACATTCTTTAGCTGCTGAAGCGCTCCGGCCATATGAGCGCCCATATGTGGCGAGAGACTTTCGGTTTAACCTCGCGTGTTCCATCTTTCCCGCCTAAACAGGAAGGAAGCCTGCCAATTCCACTCATACTCGGCGAGGTCGCTCTCTCTTCGCTGCGTGCGGCAGATAAGCTTGGGCGACACTCATACCGCTTCCGAGCCGTTGCACTGTGATGTTTTTGATGTGGCATGTTGGGTCTGCAATATGTCCCTCTCCGGCAATTCATATAATAACTACCTGCTGTTCGGATTCTTGGGCCCTGTCTGTCACGCGATCGGGGGACATTTAGGCTTATTTTGCCACTGCTTATTTAGCCACGGGAGGCCTATTAATTTCAGCAGGCCCTGTCCTCTCCAGGGGCGATGGCTGCCCGCCGCACGCGTGTCCCATTGTTTAGATCCATTTACATCTGTGGTCAATGAATGATGACAGCTCTACGGCGCTGGACTACAGGCACCAGGAAACACGAACACGCACTGGAGGGGTGGATGGAGGGGATAGGTTGGAGTGGTTGCGGGGGGGTGACACGCACAAAGCTTGAAGACGGCGTCTGATTTCCCCGGCGTGGAATTAAGCAAAGAGAAAACACAATTTAGCATCATCGCCGTGCTCGATCTGTGGAGGATTAACATTAAGAGCCGAGCAGAGCGCCATCCTTCCTTCCTCCCTTTGTGATTCCGCACCCCGTTAGAAATTCTGATGGTACGGCTGTTATTTTGGCACGGTCCCAACCGTATTTGACCCATTAAATTAGCCACATTGGTTGATATGGTGCCATGCTAATGTTGAGGGTTTGTCTCCATCGGGTGCACAGACTCCTGGCACCCGCTCCTCCACTCTGGCAGCGCAAAAGAGGCTATGCCCGCCGCTACCACACATCATAGAATATTAACCCTTTTCTGTTCCCTGGCAAACGCACCAGATGGCACCGCGCGATAACAGCTGTCAATTTCAAGGCAGTGCCTCTTCGCTTGGCTTTTCTTTTTTTTTTCTTCTCCCCTTTTTTTGCTCTTTGGGATGCCGGGAGGATTTTTTAAGACATAATAAGTGAACTGATGTGCTGTTTCCGATCGTAATGAATCAAATGTTACAGCGGTGCAAGAAGCGTGTTTCCTCCGCGGGAAACCAGAGAGGTGTTACAAGAGGGGAGCAAAGGCGCAACACACACACACGCAGCAGATACAAGCAGATAAACAAACGCATACGTACACACACACGCGCGCGTGCGGCGGTAATGGAGTTGTGTTGCACGTTGAGATGTACAGCGGCAGGTTGAGGTTTCCCCCCTTTCCTTCCACCCGAGCGATCGGAGCCGTGGCGAGATGAGGTCCCTGGTGCCCCCTCAGCTGCCACTCCAGTTAAATTAAAAGTGAGGCCTCCACATACATTTTCCTCTTTGTGGGCCTAAAGCGCAGGAAAGTTGTATTTGGCCCAAGTGGCGGCTGGGGAATTGTCCCCCTAACCCACTCCCACTCGCCTTATTTACATGATAAAGGCTGGAGTCAGAGAGAGCCACAGACCCCGGGCTGTGCTGTGCTGTGTGTGTGTGTGTGTGTGTGTGTGTGTGTGTGTGTGTGTGTGTGTGTGTGTGTGTGTGTGTGTGTGTGTGTGTGTGAGTGTGTGTGTGTGTGTGTGTGTGTGTGTGTGTGTGTGTGTGTGTGTGTGTGTGTGTGATGAGGCCAGTTGTGAGTCTATCCACAATCACATAACCATGATGTCATTTATTTTTCAACAGTTGCATCGTCATTGTTTTGTTGTGTTTGCTACGATGCACTTGAGATGATGAATCTAATATAATTTGAATATATGATATGTTCATCCACATTGTTGTACTGTACTGTGATTTAAACTGAATTTAAAGCTGTACTAAGTTATGTATGTGTGTAGTCAGGCTCTCTGCTTACTAAAGGAGCTGTAATCACAAACAACATCCAAGCTGAGACCAACTGTAGAGTGATTACATAGAGATCAATGGAAGTGACCATTTGTCTATGAACTTCATGGTTAATAAAGAGAGATGACAGCAGTGAAGGAGTCAAAGAATTGTTTGGTGGTTTGGTTTCACGCTTATATTTTGTATTTCATGAATTAACAAACACTGTTATTTAATAAAAACTCAATCAAATGGAAGCTTGTTCACACTGTTGGGCCGTGTGTCATCATGTGTTCATGTCTCCAGTATGATTCTTATTATCTCATTCCAGAGTTTAGATTATTTCATTACACTCTCAGAATGTTTTCACACTGTTGGATATTAAACGTATCACATCGTGGAGCTGCAACGCCCGAGTGTCTCACTGTGCCGTGAACGCGTCACCACACCGGAGCTCCATCAGCTCCGTGGTGAAGTTTATACGAGCAACCGTAACCGCAAACGGATCGCATTGCACTCTGGGATGTGTAGTATCAGTGCGGAGTGTGTGTGTGTGTGTGTGTGTGCGATCGACCGGGCAGGACTGATAAACTTCAGATATCATCTCGCAGGCCGGTGGAAACGACGCATGCGCATTCGTGTCTCCGCCGAGCGCGTGTTTCCAGTTTGGCGCCCTCTCACCGCTGACGTTGATTTCCGTGTGGACTAAACCAAGACATGGGTGAACTATACCAAACTCGGGACATTCACACACAAACATAAACCTCGTTCCCATAGATACATGTATATAAATTGCAACTCTGACTTTTGAATAATTTTGTTGTAGTTTGTCATAGCTAGTCAATATGAGCCGACCTTTAGAAAGAGACAAAAGAGACCAACTTAAACATGTCTCACCCCCGCACTCAATCAGTGATGGTCTAACCCGGCTCAATAAAATTCACCTGGAAAAACGGTGTGTTTGTGTTGTCCCTCAACACGAAGACGGCAGAAGGTAAGAATATAATGTTCCTGATCCACCAACGAGATGACAGCAACAGGTAGGAACGAAACACACTGCTGATGGTAAATGACACATGGGCACGGGCTGCCGTGTCAAACTCTAACTGGGTTGGTTATTTTCTAAACCGGCCTGCGTGTCTTGACTCTTTATTTGCGTTGGGTCCATGTGTGTTGCAGTGGCTGCCGCTGCACAAGCTCCAAAAACTGATACTGATTTCAAGGTCAAAAAAGCATTTTTGTGTCCAAAAAAGCATTTCTGTGCGTCCAAAAAGCATTTCTGTGCATCCAAAAAGCATTTCTGTGCGTCCAAAAAGCATTTCTGTGCGTCCAAAAAAGCATTTCTGTGCGTCCGAAAAGCATTTCTGTGCATCTGAAAACGCATTTCTGTGCGTCCGAAAAAGCATTTCTGCGTCAAGGATCTCTGTCAAGCATATTGTATTTGTACTTGTAAACGACTTGTAAATGAATTGTACATGACTTGTAAATGACTTTAGAATAGGTGCCTCCCAAAAATCCATCCCCTCGTCCTCGCCGTGGGAGGTGGAAACGGGTTGATCCAGGTTTGAGTCCCAACTGGCTGCTTGCATAATGCTGGGTAGCTGTGCGGCTGCTAGGTGTCTGGACTCGCCTGGAAACATCCTGGCTAACGGGGCTCTGGTCAAATTAAGTTACTATTGCACTTTTTAATGAGCATTGAATGTGCAACATTTCATTTGTGTACTGAAATGTCAAAGTAGTTGGAACATATGGAGCACATAGGCTTATCTTTAGCATTGATGCCTGTATTGGTAGCGTTTACTTCCCCCTTTTGACTTCATTACGCTGCCCAGTAACTAAAGGTCAAACTTATTTCCCTTTAGCCTATCATGTCTCCATTGCAGGGCACTGTAGCAACCTCTCAAACTCCTGTAGTGTAACATGGTAACACAGCCATCATGCTGATGGAAGAACCAGGTCCGAGTCCTGGTAGGAGTCTCTGGTTTTTACAACGGCGTCCTGCAAACTCTCGGACCTCTGACATGCATGAAGTGCTTCAACTGAGATGACGTGGTCCCCAACAATTTGTGTAATGTAATCTTACTAGATGTTTGAAAGTTGGTTATCTGGGCCTCTAAGGCTGCATGAGTCCTACAGAAAATTGAACAATGGCCTCACACCACTTCAATTGAAATATACAGTTTTTAAATTGTAATTGTCAAAAGATTATAAATGTACTCAAATGGGGCTCTGTTTGACCAACACTTCATATACTGTATATAGTCATGGTTTGGTCATAATGTTGAATGCTGAACTTTGGTGTCTTAATTGGAGATCTACTTGGCCTTGGTGCAGGTATGTGCTCTGTGCCCTCTAATCCAGTCCTGAACTCTTCTCCTCTAGTGGACTCAGTGAGCCTCCAACAAGAGCATGAAAAGAGTCACATGGATTTTTCATCTGTCTCCTTTTCAGTTTAATCAGCCAACTTTCTTCAGGTGGAGTTATGAAGACGCAGACGTGCCACAGAGGTCATCTCTCCTCTCAGGCTGTGCTTTGTAACTCAATTTCCCACCTGGCTTGAGCTGAGGGCGACACGCACAAGTCAATTCTCACACCGACTCCCCAAAGTGCCAATGTCCAATCGAGAACTCTGCGGTTTAACCCGAACGGACTTCATCAATCGCAGAGTTTGAGGTAAATCAATTTCACATTGACCCGAGTCCCTGGCACCATCTCAGGTGACGGTGCTTTGTCTATACGCGCCGCTCGTCCACACCTGACGCCGCTAAACGAATCTGACTTAATGACATCACACTCAAGCATATAACTGCCAGCTCTCTTCTCTCTCATCTCGTCTCTCTGAGCCGTTATGCCACAGGTTCCTCGCCCGGGGGCTCGGAGCAGAGGAGTGCAGTCAGCAGGAGGTAAAATCCATACACATCTCCTGAGATCTCATCACACTTATCAGTGTAAGAACTCATATAATCCTGCTAATGCCTGCGTGGCTGTCAATAGCGACTGTTGCGGAGACAAAAAGCTTTCTAATTAGAAAACGAAAGCGCAAAAACACACTTTATATGCCTGCGTAAGTGTGTGACAGGAAGAGGGAAGGAGATGATGAAAAGGTAGTTATGTGAAGGGAACAATGGAGCACACAGATCATTGAATTTGCATGAGTGGATCGTCTATTTGTAATTTTCATAATTAGCAGTGTACCTTTTCCAGTCTACAAACACCCTCTTCATATCCCCCCTGCCATTTCTCCAGAATGGTATCCTCCCCCTTAAAGATTAATTGAAGCTGGGATAAAACAAAATGGTTCCCAGGGGGTGGCCTACTGTTTGTTATTCATGTGGGTCTGAAAACAGCAACAGTAAATCCTCTAAGTTGTTGTTAAGCTGGGGATATTACCATATGTGTGCCATTTCCATAGACTGACAGCTCCCTCTGGATCAACTGGGGACTATTGATCTTGCAGCACTCCATTTCAAGTTAATTGTGCTTGAAATGAGGTCCACACTCCCAGGCATACCTTTGTTTGAAAGGTGGATATTCATTTTTTTATTTGGCAGGGTGTTGATATCAAACACATAGGATATATTCCATATTTAGTTTGTTTATCCTGGAGAAGCAGTTTCTCTTTCGGTGATTGGTCAAACAGCGTTAATAGGCTGAGGCACGCCGGCGCTTTGGCTCAGGCTGGACAGGACGGATGTAGGGCTCCTCCCACTCCCATGATTTAGACATTTTATTAGCATTGTTTTTAGTGTTTATTAAATGAAATATGAGGATCAAATGGTTTCCCCTAAAGGTGAAAGTTGTGATTGGATAATTGTGGGATAATGTGTTCAGGAAAGGGCGGAGAGATTATAAACCAAGATCAGCAATCGGAAAGTAAAGTTTGGAATTTTCGAGCAGCAGATTAAAAATAAATACATTTTCAATATTTTATTTTGTTTCTTCAAATAACAAAGGTCTCAAATGTAGCGAAGTCAGATTTTGAGGCCTTGTATGCAGGCTAAAAGTATCGGCAGTATCGTTTGTTCTCTCTTCTCTCCCTTTCTTTAAACTTAAACAAACATCAATACATTCTCATCCCTGCTCCTTTAAGTCTGGATGAATGTGGAGCCCGGTTTTTACAGTCTGCTTACTCGTGCGAGGAAAGACTTTAACCAACTACTGAGCGATACGCAAACAAACAAACACCTGAGCCAGAACCACATCGACTCATTTGCAGTGATTTGAAAAGGGGGGGGGGAGCATAAACTGGGTGTTTTAAAGGCTTACTTACGCAACTGGTTTTAGGATTTGTTCGGTTTTATCCTTATTTAGCTTTAATTCCTTGTCTGGGAGAAATTTCAGACGTGCATGTTGCATGTGCCAAACTCGCAGGAACTTTTCTGCTGGAAAACACAAAAGAACAGAGTTTAAGTTTTCGCTGCTACTGTATGTACAATATAATTCCTGTCATGATTAAGTACAAATCGGATTAGCGTGTGTGTTTAAAGCTATAGTTTTGACAGAGTGTGTGAGTCAGACTTCTGAGGAATCAAGCAAAGTACAACCTCATTAAGAGCAAAGAGAAAACAGGAAAGGGAGCTCCGTCGCAGCCAAAATGCTGCCACTCTTCACCGATTAAATCGTCTGCGTCATAATCCCGTCTGGAACTCGTGCGGACAAGAAAAAAAAACTAATCCACGAGCATAACAAATGAGTGTCAGACCCAATCTGAGAGAACTCATCTTGGAATATTCCCACCGCTCCTTCCTAGGCGAGAGGCACTTTTTCCGGGATGATAAAAGATGCAAATATCCTCACAGGGGCGAATTCCATCTCTGCTCCCCACCGGTGCAGCTTAGCTTCGCTGTAGCTGCAACCATTTCTGTTTGCAATATCGGATCACAACAAATAAAAGGTGTGTAATGGGGGACATTAGAGGGGCCTGTGTGGAGGCAGGATTTAATTTGCATGGCAGATTAGCCTGCTAGTCCCACTAGTGGTGGCCAGAGCCTCAGGGGGGGTCACAGTCACCCCTTTCCTCCTTTCCTCCATCACTTTTATTCCTTTATTAATAGGATCTAGTCTCTTCAAATCCATTAAGTCAATTGAGCAGACCCGCATATAATCTGATTTCAAATCCACCGTGGAAAATGCTTAACCAGTGGCTCAGGCCCCATGCTGGGTCTGGGTGTGTGTGTGTGTGTGTGTGTGTTTGTGTGTGTGCAAATCTCCCTCTGATCTATTAGGGTAAAAGCTGAGTGACCAGTTTATTAGGTACACCTGTACAATCCAATACAACAACGCTGCTTAAATGTTTAGATTCCACACATTGACTGTTTATAATCTGATCATTTGTCTCCGTCACTCTGGTATGTAACATGAATAAATCCATTTCCTGTCACAATGTCTTGGTTTTTTTATTTGGATTTAGCATAATTCTGATGATTTCAGTGTAATTAGTACCCACGCAATGTGTAATGAAATAATCCATGTATTGTTTTGTATTTGTTTATTCATTATCAGTCATTTCAGTTTGAACTCTTTTTAATTAACTTGTTATATTTGTGCCTGTTTTTATTTCTTGGTGGTTTCTAATATTTTGACTCGTACATAAATTACAAGCTGAAAATGGGAACATTATTCTGGTGTGTGATTATACATACAACAATGTGTGAGACTCCGGTGAGGATATTTTATAACACAAATAAAGGAAATATCTGTTTTATTGCTGTATTGGATTGTTTGTGATTATTGGCATTGTTCCATGGGAAGATGTGCAGCTATTTATATTGTTGAATATCATAAAGAAGTCACAACTTTGCATAAAGACATAGAATTACAAAAAAAGTTTCACCAGTGGTGAACATTTCTCTCTAACCCAGTGAGTGCATTTACAAAAGAGCAAAGAAACCCCCAGTGTTGTGTACAAAATAAATACATGTTACATCCAGGGGGCTACCTATTTCAATACCCAGCGGAGAGAGAGTGAGGCTGAGAGAGGGAGGCTGAACACGGCTGGAGGCTTTCTTTTTGCTCTCTGCCCTCTGTGGACTGGCCTGACTGGGGCCGAGTTCCGCCTCAGTGCCCCGGCGAGCTTCAAGCTTTACACAGGCACACAAACACACACACGCTCACACACACTCACAGCTGGGGTTACCAGTTATTAGACAGCGAGAGGAGAGAGCCAAGTACACACTTTCACAAAATCACGCATTCATAAATACATTTACACACCCGGAGCTTTCCTCTGCGAAACACGCAACTGAGTGACATAAACGTGAGCAGCCTGACAGCTGGAGATGCTGCACCAAAAGGAAAAGGCAATTAGAAACAAAGATGAAGGCTGCTGGAATTGCTTTTATTGGCTCTATTTATCTGCTGTGTTAAATAAGTTATTGACTACACCAAAGGAAATGGATGCAAACATCATCTTTGTTCGTATTACCGGCGAGAGGCTTTTGTTATCGCACAGTCGGTCTAAAATCATTACGTTGTCATGTGAGTGATTATCTGCGATATGTTTGACTGCAGGGTTGTTTTCTGTATCGACTCCGATCAGATAAATGCATATCTCTTTGTAAACACTGCAAAATGTCCCGACTAGAATAAAGCGACGTACTGTAATGTAATCATGGGGAAATCTGCCGGTGAAGGAAGATGGGAATGTATTGAAAGTAACATAAAATTAAGCCACAACAAAACCTCAACTGACCTTAAATGTGTGTGTGTGGGGGTGTGTGTGTGTGTGTGTGTGAGAAATTACTAGAATCACATATCGCAACTCTGCTCTCGTTAACATTTGCAGTGTTTAGCTAGCACAACCAAATCTGACCTCATAACTACAAAAACAAATTAGCATTAGCGTGTTTAGCCTGTAATTAGCTATGAATTTCACCTTGAATGTTATTGTTTCTCTGTTCCTTGACTAGCTAATGATATTTTCTGGAATCAATTAGTTAATTGAGTCTTATTTTGTCTTGTCTCCAGATTCTGACCCAGAAAAAATAGACACACAAAAATGTGTTTGTAAAACTAGCATTAAAAAAACACAAGAAAACGTCATCTGACCTATAAACTGGCTCAAGGTTTAAATTAAAAAACAAATCTGAGTACGCCGTGTACTAAAGTTCCTAATCTTCTTAAGTACAGGCGTCTGTCCACTTTGAGCCGTAGCTACTCTTTAGTCTAAGCATTAGCATGTTCATTTAGAAGTTAATGTCTTGGAATTTTGAAACCTGGAGGCCTCATTTGTTGTTTACGAAGCCAGAACAGAAGCTAGCATCTCATTGTTTCGGACTCGATAATAGCCAACAATAAGTCGCTAAAATGGAGATGCAGCTTACATGAAGCATGAATCCTGTGATCAACCTTGAATATCATCTGTGCCCCCCCCTCCTGTACACAATCCACCTCTTATTAACATAGAAGGCAACAGCAGCAGAAATGTTTTGCTAACAATTCATGCATTCCTACTCAGGGGAGCGTTAGCACCATGCATCCCTGCATCTCAAACACACACACGCGCGCTCCCCAGTGTGATCCGGCGGAGGAAAAAGGAAACACAACACCGGCGGTCGGAGGCGCGCAGCCCGCCTGCTCTGCACTCAGGGCCCCTGACAGATAGAAGCAGTGATGTTTGAGAAGCAGAGACTTTGTCCATCACTGATGAGTCAAAACGGCAGCCTGCCTGCGACTACGGCTGATATGCTCGCCTGTGGATCCTGAAAACATCAATGGAGGCATTTAAGGAACACACACGCACACAGAGAGAAAGAGAGAGAGACAGACAGAGAGAGAGAGAGACTGTTGTTAAATTTGTAAAACAGTGTTCAGCAAAGCCGGAGCAAAGCAGGCAATTAGAGGCTCTTCTTCCTGAGCACTTGACTGTACTCCTTTAACCTTTACACAATGATTTATGTCAAAGGATTTGTCACCTTCGCAGAGGGGCCTTCACACACAGCCTTTCAAAATACACAATAGGGGGAGAACGTGGGTGTATGGGGGGGCAAACTTTAAAATCCTCCTGTGAGGATTTGGGAACTTATATAACTCCCAATTATCAAAAGTTCTCCTCACAGCCTTTGCAGGCCTCCCTTCTGTTTGTAAGACTCACAAAATATCTGCAGTGCCACTGAAGAGTATATAATGCCTGTGTGCCCACATGACTGGCGAAAACACTCCTGCTCTTTCTGCCCCGCTGAGTCCCGCTGCATAATGGGGGTCTTGAAGGCTCCGGGCTCCGAGCAGGGCCCTGCCTAACAAAGCCTCGGTGGCTTGCAGCAGACAGGAGAGTGCGTTTGTGAGCCAGTTGCCAAAAACTAATTTTCAGGAGGCTTTTTCTTCGTGTGTGTATGTGTGTATGCAGGGGTGGGGGCGGATGCAGTGGCAGCGGCGTGACAGTGTGAGGTTCAGATATCTTGGCGAGCCGCTTCGGCAAACGGAAGTTTTACAAATTGGGAGTTTGGAATAAATTTCAAAAAGTGAGGTTTAACTTTTTTTTTTTCTTTGTTTGCTTTATTTCTTTTTTTAAAGCTCTTTGTGGAATTGATTTCATATTCGGCCCCCCTGCTTCTCTCTGCCCTCCCCCTTGCTCCCTTGCCGTTCACTTTCCCTTCCTCGCTGCTGGTAAATGTACCTGTTTACCTGTTGGGTGGTCTTGAGCTGGGCTAAACTAAAGCCCCACTCCCCGCAATCTAAGTGTAGAGTAGCTGCTAATCCGATTTCAGGAAACAGCCAGACCCCCCCACAAACCCCCCCTCCCTCGCACACACACACACACACACCCTCTGTCTCTCTCCCCTTTCAGCATCCCAGCTTACCTCCTTCTCCTCAGAGAGCGGAGAAAACGAGAGCGAAACTGAGCAATGGTGGAGGATTTGGAGAGAGAAGTCATGGGAGAATGTATAATTTGGAGGTTTGGGAGAATTTATACTTCAGTAATACATATCTAAGGCTCTTACACGTATCTGCCTCTGTAATGAGACATACCCAGCGCGGGGCAGGGAGGACATATTACCTGCTCGCTGACTGCTCTCTTTCCTGAGTCCACTCTGCCCTCTCTGGGACGTTACCGGGGGCCAAACATAAAGCGGCGTTTCATGGCGCTGGGGCTTATCTGGCCCCCGAAAGTATGTGAGACATGCCGGGAAACAAAGGAGCGTCTCTGAGCCCGCGAGCAGGGTGAGCATATCCCTTTCACGGGCCACACATCTCCCCTGCCTTTACTTATTTGACAGGCTGGTGGTGGTTTTGGGTGGCGGAGGTCTGCACCTGGATGGAGACGGACCAGCAGCACCGCCAGCACAGTGTGACACGCTGCATTCTATCATGTAAGCACAACACGCCACTAAGAGGAGTATGTTGTCGTATATGGAACTTTATAAGCAAACTATCAATATTCTAAGTCTAATATTTTAAGTAAAAATGACATTTTCTTCTACCAGGTTTGAGCTGAAAGAAGCAGTAACTAATCCGTGACGTTTGGACATGTAAGCTCCGCCCCCCAGCAGATCCTGAATCATCAAGAGGAGAGCAAAGGAGGAGAGAGATACTGTTCACACATACAACAGATCTAATGACAAGATGTTTATTTTAAGTTATTGATGCATTGGCCTTGACGGAGGTATTTAAAACTACGACTACGAGGCATCACATTTTAACGGCCATATGGTTTTAAAAAGTATCTGAGTATAATGACAAATACACTGCAGTAAAATGTAATGGAACAAAAGTATTAAAAGCATCACCAAACCGTCGGTCAGTAGTATGAGAGTAAAGTGTGTTTACTTTCTGAGTATCAGTTCTTCATGTGTTACTCTTCATTATGCAAATGAACTCACATGACCCGTATGAGCAGGCTGAGGTCAGAGCCTCGCCGAGCCCTCAGACCCTGAGGAAAGCATGGCCTCAACTGGCCAAACATGAGCAGTGCAGGCCACAGCTCCCGTCTGCACACATACACACACACCAGCTCGCACACACGCACACTCAGCACATGGCGTAAGGTGTAGTACAACACTTGAATGCGTAAAAATACAAATAAGAGAATATTAGTGTGTGTGTGTAAAGGCAGACGAGGCAGAGGTGTGAATAAATCTGCTGCATGTCACGCACGCACACACACACACCCACACGCACTGTGGACGGCAGTGTGTGTGACATGAGGGGGACTGGTGTCACCGTGTCACAGCTGATCCCTGGTGTACTGTCAGACAGCAGAGACCCTCAGGGCCCCTGAGTACTGCAGAGAATACAGCAGCACATACGGCATCTGTCGCCAAACACCATGGAGTGTGTGTGTCCTCTGTGTGGAACACGTGTGGATCTGTTTTCTTGTGTATTCATGATTCCACCTACTGGCTTAGTTCTGTACTTTTACTCGCGGATAGTACTTGAGTACAGAGTTCAAACACTTCTACCTACTTGAGTATTTTCATTTTGTGCAACATTTCACTTCTATTCCGCTACAAATCAGAGAGAATTTTTTTCTTTTTACTTCACTACGTTACTCTCAAGCTAGGCTCATTAATTGCAGTTGTCAAGTAAAAACCTTGTTTCACTTGAAAGGAAAAATTGTCAATAAATCTGAAACCATGCAGATGACATAAATTTGTGATTTGGGTGAAAACTTACATAACTCTTACTTAAATATCCTTTTTTTTGTGAAACCTTGTATCTCCCCTTTGTGGGTATTTCACATAAATCAGACAAATTAAAGGTGTAAAAGTATTTTGATTCAACTGCATTGACCTGAACCTACTTATCTCAATTCGATGAAGTTCAAAAATATATTGTATTGAATTTAGTGTATTTAAATGATCAAAACTAACGAAACTACATATTTCTGATGCATCAGATATTCCCTAAATCATCCTGATCAGATAGAACCTTCATCATCACCACCACATCGTACCTTTCCTGTGTTCTGCTCTTATCTACAGCACCTTAAGGTGAACCTGAGCAGCACAGTGCCTCTCCTCATCTCACCCTGCTGCAGCCACGCCTCCCTCACCCTCACTCAGGTAGCCATTGTGGCTACCTGATTACGCCCCCCAGCCCCCCCCCTCTCCATTCTCCAGAGTCCCTCTCCTGTTTATTAGTGGCGCCTTTAACAACAGGTCGCTCTGGTTCAGCCCCCTGCTGACCTTGGTGGAGCTCCTGCCACAGAGGGGTCGTCGCTCCATAAACACCCAGTAAAGACTCAGTGTCTCCACTGTCACACACTGAGGTAACAACACACACATTCACGCTGCTGTGAAGGCAACTGAGCATCACAGAAGCACCAGAGAGAATTACAAATACTCTATACTAATAATAGTAAGTAGTAATTCTTCTTTTTTATCAAGACTTCAAACAATGAAGCTTTATGTGTGTTACTTTCTGTACACAAATAACTCGAAACATACAAGAGTACTTTCTATAGCTGATTGAAAAATTATTGCACATCTTTCCTGTATTGTTTCCTTTAAATAGGAAAGGAAACAATTCTATTTCACCCTCCTTTCTCTCCTTTTCTTTTCTTTTCTTTTCTTTCCTTTTCCAGCCCTTTCTTTCTTCCATTCAGTCCTTTATTTTTTTCCTTATTTCCATTCTTTGCTCTCTGTCCTTCTTAAACTGATCGGCTGATACATGATCCTTTTCTACGCAATGAGTTCTTTTACTTCTGCGACTTGACTACATTTTACTGCAATTCCTTTATTTTTCTCCTTGAGGAACACGTTAAAACACATGGGAGCTTTATTAGTCATTTGGATGCTTCTATTCCTGCAGAAGAATGATGTCATTGCATTAGTAATCTATACATTTAACCATAAATCTTGTGGCCTTTGAATAGCTTAGCCAAACAATACACAGAATGCTGCGTTGTTGATTTAACAAATCTGCTGCGTTTCACAAAGCTTCATTAAATAAAGCCCATAATGGCCGAGCGCTTGTTTGTTTAAGCATTGTGTCCTCATCAGGCCGCAGGAAGTGGCGAGGGGGATCCCTCTTGACCAGGCACCACGGAGCTCGGCCCGTTCCAGGTCTCTCTCAGGAGCTTGACAACCAAACGGACCGCGGCCACAGACTCACTGGCCATTACTGGAGGTGAATGGCTCTTGTGTGAGCAGCCAAAGAAAGCGGCGTGGGATAAAGGAGCTCTCCACACACTCCTTCAACCAGATTAGAGAGGTGACTCTTGTCTGGAGGACGTAAAATGTCTCTCCAGGCTCAGGGGAGCTCTGCCATGCAGTGTCATTATCCACAGGACTGAAGAGGCAGCGGTCAGCGGTTATACAGACCAGAGCGACGCCGTCTGAGCTCGCAGGCCATTTGTTTATGCTGCATAGTGCTGCTGCTGCAAAAGTCTTTATCCTAAATGATTATCTTGATGTTTGTGTTAGGATTTGATTTCTACTTCAGGAGGATTCTGGAAAACTCTTAAAACCTGCTGATTTTATTAGAAACAGGTTTGAATGTTATAAGTAATCAGGATCCAAAAAGTCGTCAAACAATTATTGATTAATTTCCAAATAAACTATAACATTTGTATAATTGTATAATGTTTAATCTTTTGTTTGGGGAAAGTCTGCAGTCTGTCTGAGACAACAGAGCTCGGGTTAAGTCGATAAACAACAACATAAGGTTGAATCATCTTAAGTTAAAAGACCTTGAAGCTGTTTCTGCAGTGTGCTGTGGATGACATCATGCTGTGCTGCTGAATAAAACAAATTTAGGTCAAGTTGCAAATGTAAAATACCGAAAAACTGAAGTTTGCAGGAGGTTTTGCTCCAGCTGGTAAAGCATTACAGCGCATCTTCTCTGCCCCACTTCCTCAACTCACACTCTTCCTCACTTCTCCAGGGTAAAAACCGATCGCAGGCTCATTGCTTCCTCGCCAGCCAGCGGCCCCTGATTGCATTTCAGCCGAGAAGTAAATACTACACGCTCAGTTACCAGGTGAAACCAAGCAGGCAGACGTGTCTGCAGCCTCGCTAGACGCTCGCTGGACCCTGCTGCTGTCTACCTGCGCCACAGAGTTTCTAGCCAAGTCAGCCGCTCTGTGTGTGTGCCAGTGTGTGTGTTTGTGTGCGTGCGTGCGTGCGTGCGTGCGTGCATGTGTTTGAGTGAGTGTGTTTCTAGAGCTGCAGATTCTTCATTCACTTTTTCAGAAATACACATCTAGAGAGAAACTACAGCATACATGTGCAGCCTGAGTGCATCTCCTTCTGATCTATGAAACAATATCTGGGAATAACAACCCCGAAATTCCAGGTTTCCCCTCCATGGAGGCCTGTTTGCTGTAAACATGGACACAAAGGAGGAGAGCAGGTGAGGTTTGTTTGCTGGAGAAGGGGTGAGAACACAATAGCCCTCCTTCCAAGGGTCGGTAACCATAGACTCTAATAAAGTCACTGCCTGCAAATAAAGAGCCGCCGCTCAGCTCCGGTTACAACAACAAGGACGCCTTTATACCCCTGCAGGCAGCGTTCAAGAGCGCAACTGACTCAAGGCAACGCACAGCGGCTTATAACCTCCTGCTACTGTTACTTTACGGCTGATAGTGAAGGTGCACATGCTGCTGTTTAGTGCTAATAAAGGTAAATGTTTGTATCCAGTGTGATGGGAGAAGCAGAAGAGGGAAGGGGCTGATGGATAAGAGTTGTGGTTGTTTGTGCGCTTTTCTACAAACGCTCCTTCTAGCTTGACACAGTTCTGCCAACAATGCTGGGAGTGTTTTGTTACAGTTTCATAGAAGTCCTTTTTGCTCTCGCTCCAGACCGGCACCTTGCATCAGCACGGCTGCACTCTGTACGCTCTGGAACTGGCATGTATGTTACTGAGATCTAAACTTGAGCAAAATGAACCAGAAGAGGGATTTTGATAAACAGATAACAGATTTTTTTTGGGATGATTGATTAAGGGGACTTCCGGGTTCCCTGAATTAAAGACTATAACCCAGATTACCTGTTTTGTTGTTGGTCTTGTACTACTCACAGAGCCTTGGGTTATAAAGACACAGACTCATTGTGAATTTCCAAAACAACTGTCAAATAATCTATATATCTTAAAAAGCAGGTGTAATCATTAATAATTATTGAACTACATGCAAAACATTTAAGTTTAAGGGTCAACACATATCAGACTGTATACATGCAGGATGTGCTGTATATGTTTCCTAACACAAACTGAACTGTAAGGGGTTAAAGAGTCAGATGCCACCATGGTGAGTTACACAGACTTCCCTTTAAATGCGGCTCTTCACCGTGCCGAGTGATTTGTTGCATCCAGCCAAATCTTGAGCAGCGTCTCCATGCAGATCTCAGGCCTCCCCGTTGCTAAAGGTTGCGACCTCGCTCTTTATTTTTCCCGGGGCTGTTGGGTTAATGAAGTAACAACAAACTGGGCCCGCGGCTAATTTGGAGTGGCACTTCCTGGCCCCTCCTGTCTCCGCGAAGACGTATTTCATTTTCTCTTATCTCTGCCTCGGTCATGTGGCTTTCCGCATGGACGCCCATGTCTCCCCCAGTTGCACAACTAATGGAAACTTCGTTAATGTCATTAATCTGCAGACCGGTACATGAACCAAACACGTTTAACCTCTCTGGTCTCACCTCTGCCACCGGAGCTGTAGAGACTGTTCACGCACCCGTACATGAGGCTCACAATGAGATTTTGTTGCTTACATTGATTTCAGCCAATAAAATGTATAATCCCTTCGCTTATAATAACCCAACGTCCCTTATGGTTCTGTTACAAGTGGAACAGCTCCCAAATGAATGAGATCTCACTTCCACATCCACATTTAAACGATGTCAAAAGACTGTTTAATGACTAATCATGTGGCTGTGATTCATGCCTCATTCAAAGCCCTTATTCACACATTCCTGCAGCTCCATGAATGGACACTCTGAGCCCCACATGTCATATATGTTCATTCATAAAGAAGGAAACGGGGTGAGGGGGGAGGTGGGGGGGGCTGAAAATAAAAGGACTCTCTCTGGTAGGATGGGTAACCCAGGGGACATTTTCTTTTGTGTGGCGCTCAGCTTACGGGGCCAAATGCCAGCAGGCTTACCTCTACACTGTCACTGTGTGTGTGTGTCCCTTTCCTTTGCACACAGTAATTAGGAGGATCTTAATGGAGAGGGGGTTTATTAGTGTCTGAGGGAAGCTTTAAACGTCACTTTAATTAAGGGTGATTCGGCAGACAGCTTGTGTGGCGATGTCACCCGTTTTATAAAATCCTTGTTTGGGCACAACAGGAAAATAGAAGCGGGTCTCAAAAAGGAAAGGGGGGGGCAGGGTCGGAGGCTTTTCCATAGGAGAGCTGTCTAGACCTGCGGTCAGAGACAGAATAGATAGTCTGACCCTGCTGAGCATTAGGATGACGGTCATTATCTACCAAGCATTCCACATGTGTGCATGTGGGGAACAACACCTCCCTCCAGGGAGAGCGAGGACCGACACATCAGCCCAACAAGCCCGCCTGCTGGAAATGTCCCATTCTCAAGATAAACTCACTTAAACATTTTTGAGGGGATTAATTTATTCCCAGCATATCCTTTGGCCATTCATGCAGAATATAAAATCCTAGATTATTTCCTGCTTGGTTAACCTGCATCCGGCCTGTCCCTCTCACAAAGCCATTCTAATGTTGCCATTAGTAATGCTCCTCTGGTGGCCAAAAGATTGATCCCGGAGACTTGGAATCCAATAAATGTGTACATGAATGGTGGAGGGAGATAACACACTTCCCACAGATAGTGAGCGAGACACATCAGTGCAGAAACACCACTGGAGAAAGATTAGTAATCACACATTATGTGAAAATAACCTTAACATTACATTTCCTCAATAGGCTTTTCTCAGATTTGCCCCTGAAAAAATAAACAATGATTGATTTAATTTATCCTCCTGAATTTCCTGATTTATTTTTCAGACAATTTGGAACTAACTTCAACACTGTCAGGCATTGCACGTGACATTTTTTCTATCTTATTCAGGATAACACAAACACTTATAGCAGGTTATTCAGATTCCCAACAGTTGAGTCTGTGAACGGGAAACTTCCTTCACAACGACCGTCAGACGACATGCATTCACTCATAAAAGCGCAGTGTTGTCACAGACATCACAGGGCTATAAAAGTGGAGTCTTCTACAGTAACTGCAGCTGCTGGGAGCCTACAGAGGGGATCTGATAATGGGCCCGAGGGGAAACGACAACGTGCTCAGGGACCGGGGATTGTCTGGAAGACAGATAAGACACAGGAACAGGTTATCAGCTAGTTTATGAGGTGTCAGTCTGCTCAAACACTCACCTGTTCTGCAGGAAGAGCCGTACCATTAATTCACACGGGGAGCGCTGCGTTATGGGTAAATTAAATGGAGTGTTTTGTTTTTTACTGTAGCTCTCTTGTGGTAAACACATAAAAGTATCATTTATATCAGTGGAGATGATTATGATCAAATTATGTGATATTTTAGATTCAAAAAGCCTCACATCTGTCTTATGTTTCTCTCTTTTGATGCTCTGGATCAAAACAAGTGGAAACACGCTCAGGGGATGCTCTATTCCCAGTCTAATCCCAGTATGAACTGTTGTGAAGACACTGTCAGGATTAAATGGGTTTTTATTTGTTACGTCAAAAAATAAATATCCATCGTCCATGTCCGAGTCTCTATTAACAAATTCCTAAATCTACCCCAGTGTGGCTGTAATCTTATTTTGTAATATTTTATGATATAATCCCTTTTTTCCCACATCAGTTGCCATAGCAGCTGTGGCTTTGAATGAGTCCAGCCTCCACCGTACTCACCTGATTTACCCCCTTAGACTTCAGATGAGGATTTGTTTGCGAGACAAGAAAATAATTTGTATGAAATTGAGATACAAACCCTCCAGCAGTTGAGTTTAAATGAGATTCTGCAGAAACATTTATAAGTACAACACCCAAGAGTGAGAGTGTTTGATGCAGGGCTCAGAAATTATCAATCAACCTGTGTGAGGAAGTGACAGCTTCATGATCTGTTACAAAATTTCAACAATTGATTCAGGAATATGCTCAGTAATAAGAGCTGGGTGCTGTTGGTGCTCCGTGTTGTGTTTTGACTGGATAGTAACCTGAAAAGAGCTGAAAGGAGCGTTTGACAAAGATAAATGGACGCTGACCTCTGGGTGCAGAGAGCCCATGTGCCTTGCAGCACAACAGCACAGGTACTCTGAAAACACTTCCTGCCAAGGCGGATAAGTGCGGCGTTACCACATCACCGGCCACTCAGAGACTGAGACACGTTCCGATTGTTTAGAAACACTTAGTCCAGCCCATATGTATCTACTACCACCTATGTAATCTAAATGAATCTATGTTAATCCACTTCTGTCTGTACACAAATGCAAATCCTTTTCTTGAGTGGGCAAAATATCCGCTGCTAATATGACATTTTTGCCTTTTTCATGTTTGAGTAGGTGAATAGTGCGGCTGCTCAACTACTTCAATGCCACAATCATGAGGAGAAGCAGCAAATGATGTAATTGCAGCTGCATTTGTCCATCTTGTATCCTCAACTCACGCTTTTACCTTCTAATCAACAAAACACAAACTGAATGTGCAAAAAACAGAAAAAAATGTTATTTTTACAAAACAGTATCAGCTCTTCCTTCCTAATATGCACCACAACTTATCAATCAAAGCCATTGCTCTCTTATCTGTATGTTAAGCTCACAATTTATCAATCAAACCCCTGTTCACTTCATTAAACTTTCTTATGTCAGGCTTACAACTTATCAATCAAAGCCCCTACACAATTACTTAAATGTTAAAACAGAACATATAGAATCAAAGTCTTAACATGGAAGAGTGCGAGGCCTTTGATTGTTAAGTTCTGAGCCTGACCTATACTCTCTATCATACATGTATGTTTGTATATCATTGCTTACAAGAGTCAGTTAAAAAAAAGCACATCTACTCATCAAAGCCCATTTGGCTCATTGCAAAAGATTTTAAAGACTAAACTTTGTGGTGTCACTCATGGTGCATTATGGTGTAGTTTTACATTAAATGCCACAAGCTTCAGCTGTGCAGACCAGAACGTCTGTAAATAAGAAAAAAACCCAAACGTTTCTCCTCTTCTCTAACTGCAGGCTGCTCGACTGCGTGGGTGCGTTCTCTGTATTTTTTATCGTTATTCTCTCACCCACATAAATGATCAAAACAAATGACAATCTCTGTGCAAAGAAGAGACGGAGCCCACAAAAGGGAGTCTGACAGCCATTTCCACAACAGATGTTTTTACAGAGGGGTGTCTTCTCTCCGCTGAGCAGTCTCACACATGAGAGACCCCCAAAAGCTTCAGAGAAACGTCCAGAAAACCAACATGTAAATTTGTAACTGCCACGTCTCAAACGGGCGGGGCCACGCCGCTTTTACACTGCTTTATGTTTTCGAGGAGGGGAAAGGGAAGAAATTGTGTGTACGTGTCGACGTGGGCGATTTTAAAAGGCGACAGGACTGAATTAGAACTTCGATATCCGAAAAAGAACACAGACAACATCGTTATGTGCTATCATGAAAAGATAAGTCCCTATTGATCCAGGTTGTGGGCAAAGGCTGCACTATTGACAGGAAGACGGAATATGTTGGCGGGGCGATATTTCATACATTTGGCCTGTTCACTCCATCACTGTGAGGGGGCGTTTTTCTGGGCTGTATATAATAACACGTGTGCTCTTTATTTCCCTCAGATCAATGGTAATGCGAGGGGGGCCACACAAGATGGATGCCACAGGCGGGTTAACCTATCGACTGCTGAACAGAGACACATAGACCAAGACAGGGGGAGACCGGCCCACTTGCTGAGACCGGCCTGGGTTAGATTCATGCTGAGGTGCCCCAGTTATCCTAGATGCATCTATTGTCCCTTATACAAAACTGAAATTCAAATGTCACCAACTTACATAATAGATAAGCAGACGGGTAGAATTCTTACTCTTGGTGAAATTGTATGTGATTTGATCTCGTGTTTTCCCTTTGCTGCTTGTCCGTTTGTGTTTTACTGATTGCTCGTTAGATGCAGAAATGAACAGACAAACATCTGACCTTTAATCGAGTAAATACGCTCAGCAGAAGAGCATTAGCAGCTCTAGAATTATAGTAAAGAATCTAAAAAAAAATGATAATATTAATAACTCAAGTGTGTCCACATTTAATTTTGCACAAAAAATATAGTTTAAGATGTATTTGGATTGTTTTTACATAAATATAAAATGCCTCTAAATTTGGCTCAAAATGATTAAAATTTCCTTAATCAGATCAATTTGAGGCCACAATTGTACATGAGCTGCCCTGTCGTTGACGCTGTGTGTAGTATGAGGAGGAGCAGCAGGCCGCACGGTGACCACTTCCTGGAGACGGGACAGGAGGCAGACGGGAGGGCAGGCAGGCCCACACAGGTGGCCCGGATCTGGATCAGGTCAGGCTCACCAGGCTCCCTCTCTGTGGTCCAAGCTGATCAAAAAAAGAAAGAAAAAAGGACCAAACATTAAAATCAAATTAGCAGCCAACTTTTTTAATTTGACATGTTGTTAAAATTGTGCTTTTGTTAAATGTACGCCTAAGAAGCAGAAGGTGTATGAGCTGAGGTGAAATGATTAGACTTGATTAAAGATCAGCTTATGATTGTGAACCTTAGATTGTAAAAGTTTGGATTAATTAAAAGGCACTGTGCTTGAATTCACCCTGTAAATGCAGCTTTTGTGATAGTTTAGAACAGATATCTAAGGTATTTAACATTTTTAACAAATTCTCTGCTCTGTGTTAAGACCAACTAATGCGTCTTTGCTGCTCAGGTAATTCAGCTGAAAATATCAAATGATTCTCCGCCTTTCTTTGCTGGATGCAGTGCTACACGTTCACTAAGAAAATATAATAAAATCTAAATACGAAGTCACTCTGGCTGAACTACAAACTGAACATTAATAGAATAATTACAGAGCTGTTCCGACAGACGGCTCTGAATATTATTGTCTAAAGTTGGGTATAAAAAGTAATTAATTTGGCAGTAAATCCTTCCATATTAGGTGAATCTGATGAGAATAATAAAAATCAATTTTTTCTTTTGCTCTGACATCCCCCAGCCGACCCCCAATCGCCCCATTGTCTGTGTGAAAATGGAAATCTGTGCCACCAGTACAATATCCACATTATGAGCCCTGACTCCACATTGTTGCCTGACATGCTTGATGGTACCCAGCACATAGGAGCAGAAAAGAGCAAACATACCATTAGCACATATTAAAGACACACACACACACACACACACACACTTTGTACTGTGTGAGTTTATATTTCATTGTAAAACATCATTCACAATTATTCTGCATGTTCCCAGGCAGTCTACATCAAATTAATAGAATATAAGCAAAAACTTATTAAATGTGTATTTTATCATCGTACACTTGCACAAAATACTCACAATGAATGTTAATGAAGTGCAAAATCAAACTTACTTGTTTGTGCCAATACTGCCAGTCATACAGAGTGAAGCTGAGCCTTAGAATGTCTTATAGATGTGTAGATCTGTATGCAGACATTGGACTTATTGTATGTGTGTGTGTGTGTGTGTGTAAGTGATGTTGTAGATGATGTAAACCGTTTAAGGGGGATAAACAGTAAATAATATATACAGTATGTCATTTCAGAAGATGTCTTGGGCTGAGATGAGCAGCGAGAGACAAATTTCCCCAAATGGGACAGTAAAGTCAGTAAATTAAATTATTTTATTTTCTAATCGATCCATTTTGTTTTCTGCTAAGTAAAGATCAGATGATGATTTAAACATGGGATGCATTGCTGATAGTAGAAATGCATGAGTGAATGAGGGGAATACAGTGCATACATCTCTCTCTCAGACACACACACACACACACAGTGACTGCTTTGCCACTGTGTGTGCACAAATATGAGAAGCTGAAACTCAGAAATCCAGACGTTCCCGGCTGGAGTTCGGCCTGGGAGTCAAACTGAAGGCTACCAAGCTGCCCGTACCCCAGATGCATTCCTCTCAGCTACAGTCACTCTCTCACTCTCTCACTCTGGCAGCTGACCAAATTTGGACTCACACTTTGGGTTTTAAAGTTAACATGAGCCACAGAATGACTACAAGAACTCAACAAAAAGAAGATTTCAGTGTTAAGTGCTATAAAATGTGTTTTCTCTGCTCTAATAGTTATAAATAAGTTTCATTGTTTTGTTTTAGATCCCGAGAGCAAAACAATAATCTCCCTAAAAGCCAAACTGGGGGAAAGTGACTGAGCTCACTGGTAACCCAATGCTGCCACCTAGCGTCTGGAAACTTTGCTGTTGAAATAAAAAACACAAAACAGAAATATTGTACAATTTTCAGCTTTAGTGGATCTGTCAGCATGAGTTAATATTTACCAGTGAATTGGGAATTGGAGAAGATGAGAATGATTATATACACAAGATCCAGACTGGATATGAGATCATATGAACTCGTTTTGGGGCCGATTGTGACAAGCAGCTAGAAGAAATAAGAGGAATGAATTTCATTTGATATGTTGGGTTTGGGGTAAATGCTGCCTGAAGACAGATAAGCACTCTTTCATCTCGTCGCCACAGAAACTTGAGACTTTACAATTTTCCTGCATGTGCAAACTTCAAAATTGAAAGTGTATTGATGCACCTGTGTGTGTGTGTGTGTGTGTGTGTGTGTGTGTGTGTGTGATGTGTGATGTGTGAACACGGAGCAGGTCAACGCTGTAGAGTTTACTCGCTCTCTCCCTGATACCTCGGCCCCGCCTGTCTCGCCATGAGCTCACGAGTTGAACCGGAGTTCAGCCAAGTTGAGGATTGTTCCTGCTTGTTTTATCAGTGGCGTGGACCATATTTCCTGATGAAATACTACAGCCGGCAAGAGATACTGCCAAAAGAGCAAGGAGACAATTGAATGGGCATTAATGATTTACAGCTACATATCTGCTATAATACCAACACAGGCGGTGGTAACTGAGAGTAGGACCTGATGACATCATTGATGTTGCCTCAGATAACACCTTGATCATCAACTATGTATGCCTCTGGCAAAAGCTATGAGATAATGTCCAAGTGAGAGTCAAGTGTTTACGAGGCTAATGAAGGCCCAGACCTGATCCTCACAAGGAGTCAGGACCCAGAGATCAACCAAATGTGGAATTATTATTGGTGTTATTACTAGATTAGTGCATTATTAGTAGAGATAGTATTTCAATTTTGGGGTCTCGGTTCTGTAAGCAAAAGAATCAATGAAAAGCTGAAAATGTTTTGTGACACTAATTTACAGTTTCCTATACTTTACTATCCTAGTAAAATATAGATAATCAACTATTATTATGAGTAAACTTTAAAATACAACAAACCTTTCACTTAAAACAAGGGACTGCTGTTGATTGTAACATTAAATATTATCATCACATTATTCAAACTGAGGATATTGTGAAACACGTTGTAGATTTTAAAAAGCTTTCTAATAAAGTTGTGTTCATTCAATTAATCAAGATTAGTAAGAGGAACTCTGCTGATATTGCATCCAAATGAAGTTGTAACAATATCACACAGTATTATGGGTTTTTATAATTTACAATTTAAACACCAAGCGCATGTAGATCATGTGAAATTAAATAACTTATTAAAAACGCTATTTTAACTCAATACATCTTCAAACTCCTGCAGGGAAACGCGCTGAATGCTGAAAATGATGTTTAAAAGCTGATATCCGGCGCCATGTGCACATATCTGGCAACAAACTTCTTCACAAAATCTGTGCGGTTCAGTCTAATTTGCGTGCTTTATGCGTGTTTCTGGGTTTTTGTTAGAAATGCGACGTTTGTAAGAGAAAACAGCTGTTTGTGATTAACGGAAGTGACGTCACTGTGTTTTGAACTCGCGAGCTAAGCGGCGCGGATCAAAGCTGCATCTTCTTCTTCACACCTCTGACACCAACACTGAGCTTCATGTCACCTTAAACCTCCGCAGCAGTGAGTTTGCGTCATGAAGAGTTCCACGCGTGGAAATGAACGAGTTTAGCGTCACAAAAAAATAAATGAGATGTTAGCGAGCCAAGCTAGCTAGTCACGAACTAGCTTAGCCTAGCGTTAGCACTGAAACACCTGTTATTGTGTGCGGGGCTGAGATGCTAACAGGATATTAGCATCGTCATCTTCTCTTTGACTATTTATCTTCAGAGCTGCTGGTTAGTTTGATGAACTCTGACTAAACTGAGTTCTCTGGCTCTAACTGCAGCTCCGTGTGTGTCACTGTACGGGATTAGTTTTTGTTTACGAGACTAAAGAATAGAGACGAGATGTTTTGAGTATAAAGTGGTGACTTTATTCTACTTTTAATGTCCAAATATGTCTCTTTTGTTACGCATTTCCTTATTATTTTTATTGTTCGTGAGATTTTATTGTTTGTTTCCTTTTTTACTTTATTCTCAAAACATTTAGACTTTATTCTCCAGCTCTGTTCAGGCTCAGAACTTCTCAGTCGGCCTCTTGCTGCTCTGTAAATCATGACAGAGCGCCACTTTGTCTCTCCTCTGTCTCACAGTTTGGAGAAAGCGATGGAGCTCCACAAAATCATCCAAAGTGCTCTCCACGATTTCCTTCAGACGTTCATTCCTGAAGCAGATCTCAGGTAATGATCCTTAAAATTCCCCCCCCCCCCCAACTGCTTTATAAATGGTTTTCTGTGTTTTCCTGTAACTCCGTCTTTCCCGCTCACCGCAGCTCGCTGGATGATGTCCTCCTGTCCTACATCACCGGAGTCCTGGAGGATCTAGGCTCCCAGGAGACTGTGGAGGAGAACTTTGACGTGGAGGATTTTGCTGAGATGCTGGAGGCTTACATCCCGGGGTTTGCTGAGATCGACAGGTGCGTTTACATTTACTGCCTCTGAACATAAACAAAGTGTTCTGACTGCAGGAGGGTCAGACTGCGTTCTTCTGTCTTTCTAATTTTAGTAATTTCTTTTTTCCAGTGTTAAAGTCTGTGAGATGATGTTCAGTCTTGCTTCTCTACTCGCCAAAGCTCGGACCTCAGGTAACGCTTTCATCCCTTCAGACTGTTTTCTAAGTGAATCGTCTCAATTTTATTTCATTAAATCGGACATTTCTTCTGTTGGTGATCGTGTGTTTGGTCTTCAGCTGACAGTGAAAGCAGCGCGCCTAAACCCCAGACAGCTTCATCTGAGCCCCCCACGCTGCCCTGTGGACCTCCATCAGAGACAGAGACGCAGTGCCTCAACACACAGACAGAGGGCGCCTCTGCCAAGGTAATAACATCCACACCACATACATCAGCACAACAGCTGCTCATTCAGAAGCATCGCTGCAGGAGTGTGTGTGTATGTGTGTGTGCACGCAGGTGTCCGTGCCTGAGTGGGAGGCTCAGGAGCAGCACCTGCTGGAGATGTTCCCCAAGTGCGGCCTGTCGGAGGCTCGCAGCGCCCTGTCCATCGCCAAGGGAGACATGGAGGAAGCGGTGCGCCTCATCATAGAGGGAGACGTCCAGCTGAGTCCCAGTCCTCTCAACGTGAGTCTGTGTGACGCCGTCACCACGACGACCTCAAGTCACATTCTGATAAAGCAAATTCAGTTGATACCTGAGCCACCTGTCTTAGTTTAGTGTGTGAGAGCTGCGGAGTGATGGGGACAGCATGCACACGGTCCTGGGTCCCTTTGTTTGTGGTGTGGACAGACGTGTCTCAGACTAGACTGTAGCCCGTCTGTGCTGTCGCTTCAGGTCAGCCAGGGGAAGAACGTGTCCTCGCTGGGAGACAAGAAGCTGAAGGAGAGCATCCTGGAGAAGTAAGTCTCTGATCGCTCGCATCTCTGTCTGACAAAGCGCAGCCTCACTTCCTGATCTGCGTTTATACTCACTTCCTCCTCAGATACATGCTGGTGGACAACGAAGAAGACAAGATAACGCACCGACCCGTCCCCCCCAAAGACGTAAGTCAGCACACGTGCTCCTTATCCGCCTGTCGGCTCTGTGCCTCTCGCTTTAACAAACCCCCCCCTGTGCGATTCCCGCAGGCCCCGAAGAAGCTGGTGCGCTACCACGGCAACCAGGTGGTGACCACCAAAGGCGAGCGATACCAGATGGTGAAGAAGGACGAAGCGGAGGAGATGAAGAAGACGTACGTCAACCTCAAGCCAGCGCGGAAATACAGATTCCATTGATGACTGAGACGATACTGTGAGAGCAGCTATGACATCATTGTTTACATTGTTTGGTTTTATTTATGCCTTTGTATTTGCTCGTCTTGTTGGTGTGTAAGTCGCTTATTTGAAGTTCTTACCACCGTCTGCCTTGGTTCAAACATCCTGTCGGTCATTTCCTGGTGCTGTTGCTTCTTCGGTCTCGTCTTTAACTTTAAACTTTTATACTTTAATCATCTCAGCAGGTCTGATGTTGCACTGACGCTTCCATCTTTGTACCATTCTCATATCTTTCTTCCTCTCTGCCTAATATTCCTCGTTTGTATTTTATGGAATGGTGGCGTTGTAGTTTTGACGTACGGACGTATTTAGTTTCTGTAAATAGCTGCTTAGTTCCTCGTGGTGCTTTTAGATTCCAACCCAAAGCCATCTTCCTCTCAAAGATCTTAGACTTGTATCCGTGGTAGAGAAACGCGGAGCTTTGTGTGTTTTCTCTACGGTTCTTATCGATGATTCTCTCCACATTCAGGTGCTGTGTAAGTGACGCTGACATTTGACTTTGAGCGTTACAGTGATTCTTTGTCATTTAATGTGGTGTAAAGTCGTGTTTGCGTCACCACACGGGGCCAAAGCCTGAGATCTGAGGAGCTGAAGGTGTTTCAGATGTTTCAGTGTGAGAACAAACCGTTTTATTACATATCTATATCTATATACATGCAGAAATCTGTATAACAATCATGAATACGTTTGCTTGGTTGTCCTCCCAGCTCCCTTGTTGGCCCAGCAGGACCGACGGTGTGTGTAGGTTGTGATTTTAGAGTTCAATCAAACAGCTTTGTCTTTATTTTTGATATAGATATTTAGATTTTCAGACCCTGGTGTTGAACAGGACCGAGCCCTTTGTGCTTACAGGGTCCACGGCCACTTTCACCTCATCTTTCACCTCATCTGTGCTTGCAGTGGATTTGTCTCATATGACAGTTGGTTGTAGACTTTTGATATGAATTGAAGTTTTTTTTTTTTTTTTACTGCTGTGTTTGTGTTGCTGTGTTTCTTTCTGGTTCATGTAACACACACTCTTGGTTTCCCTTGGGTGTAGTTGTGATACACTGGAGTGTTTTGTTGTTTCTGATGCGTTTCCTCATCAATTACTATAGGACAGTGTTACTGTAAAGCATGGAACGGATTTACTGGAACTGACCGCTCGCTCTGAGAGAACGCTGCAGCACAATTTATAGTAAATAAACACTCATTTTTGTAGACTGATTCATCTGTTATGGTCTGATTTATACTCTGCAAAGGTTCAACGACTGAACTGTAGATGTTCAGGCAGATCTGGGTTGTAATTTTGAAGTTTAATTTGTTTTTTTTAAACTTTATTTTTAGGCCATTCAAGACTGTTACCACTAGGTGGCAGTAGAGGCTGAGGACAGTACAGCCAGACTTCCAACCAAAGATCAGCAGGAGGTGAAGCTGATTCAGTCGCATACAAACAGTTTGAGTGGATCTATTTAATTTAGTTTCCTTCAATATTTCCTAAATTAGCAAAGATAGTCTTGTTATTTAGGTCAGATAAGCACAGACATGAAGGTTTGAGAGTTCAGGTGCTGCTTTGTTAATCAAGATATGAGCTCAAGCATCACGGTGTCTCCTTTTATTCTTTCAGTTTGCCCGTCGGTCAGTCAGTCACGACCCGGCCGTGCGTCTGCAAACAAACCCAAACTTTAATCAAGAGGATCACAGAGAACATCCAGCAGTGAAAACATCCCCATTTAACCCCTTACGGGCTGCTTAATGCCAGACTGGTAAGAAAAAACACACATCTCGACTTAAAAATTCTGAAATTGTTCATGTAACTTTTAGTGCCAACGTGGAGCAAAAGGCGTAAAGTAGCAAAGGAGCAACAGAGGAGAGCTGAAGCTTCATATTCTACACTTTGTAAAGAGTAAATAGCACTGATAGCCACGCACGGTGAAATAGATATGAACATTAAGCCACATTTAAAGATTTAAGCCTTAACATCAGACTTAAGAAGACTCAAACTTTGCCCTTTTAGACGCAGGCTCGGTTCATCTCTCTGCAGTCAGTTTGGCACATTACTGCACATCCATCCTGTCCTCCTCCCCTGTACATGACTACTCTCACACAAATATGTGTGAGAGCTTTTACTAACTTTAGAGAGGAACCACTCCGATCCGGCTTCGTGAAAAACCTAAAAGTGCTTCCGGAGCGTTTAGAGAGCTTTGTGGTTTACCTTAACAGTGAGTGTGTTTGATTGAGTGCTGTGTGTGGGTGTGTGTGTGTGTGTGTGGACGAGGGAACGATAACTGAAGCTTTACATGCGGCTGCACACTGGATCACGACGCGGCCCTTCTCTAGTGACGGGCCTGCTAATGTGGTGAACGTCATCAATCTCCACCAAAGCACAACCTCAACACCCCCTTTGCAAAAAATCACTGGCGTTTTTCCGGAAGTCGTAGCATTCTGGAGATATTCACCGTTGACTTAACGTGTCTACAGTTTGTAGAATGGATCTGTGCAACTGGTGGAAAAGCCTCTAAAAGTAAACGTTTGACCCCATGACCCTTCTGTCTTTGAGTTGTAGCTCCATCAGGGTCCAATCAAAGGCCTCCAGCTGTTATTGGACGCAGAATATCTCCAGAATGATACTAAACATACAACAAACAGGCAGTGACACTTCTATCGTAAACGTCTTGAAAATGTCAGAATTTAGGTTTAAACTCAAACCAAACAAGCGCATAAATAAAACACAAAACAATCCATGGCAGCTTTTCCGTTACGCCCGCTCAGACGTCGCAATCAAACCTCAGCATGAGACGGAAATGTGGAGACTGATTTGCGTGAATGTGTCCACACTCGGCTGAAGATGAGGGGGAATGAAGCTGTTGGAGCGAATTCCTTAAGCAGAGCAGGGGACTGTGATGCTTCCGTCCTCATTGGGATGAAGATGGCGTTTGTAGAGGGGGGGTGTCGGTCGTTTATTGCCATGCAGTTGTGTGCGTCTGCGGTGTCAGAGTGTGGTGGGCGCAGCAGGCAGCAGTCTCACACGCTTCCACACGCAGTGCGAGTTCACAGTCTGGAGGCTTTGAGCCTCTTAGCTGCAGTCGTGGTCATATCGGCCTTTGATCATCGTTTTCAGTAAAGGTCCAACCTGCAGGGAGACGGGAACATTGGGTTACCTGTCTGTCTGCTCCTGAGGGTCACAAGGCTCAAGAGCAGACAGACAGTTGAGCAGCACCACCTTCATGTCTGATCTGAGACTGTCAGTTACACAATGTGAACATAAGAGTCTGTCTGAGTCTCTCTTTCCCTCTGTGTGGGTCTCACTCTTTCTCTCTCTCTCTGCATTCCTAAACCTGCCGTCCTTTTGTCATTGTCAGGTCTATAAAATCAGGTAGTCCATAAATATTCGCAGTAAGTGGGTCACTGCTGGCCTCTGGGACGTTGCACCGACGTGCGACCTACATGTGGAGCAGCTTTAGATCTGACGTGATGTTCTAGAAACTGAAGTGTCTGTGTGATGCGTGTGTGTGTGTGTAGAGCCTTGGGTGTGAATGTAAAGCTTGGATGTGCTCACTTCATGTGGGTCTCCCAGTGCTTCTCCCAGCATCTTCTCAATGTTCCTCATGATGGCCACCTTCTGATGAGCTCGCAGTGGATACTCTATCCTTTTAGGCGTGGGGGCACCCTGGAGGGGAGACGAGTCAAATACAAACACGCTAACTCGATAAGAAAGACACATATTCAGGTTTTGGAGTCTTGGGACTGACGTGGACATACTTTGTACCAGAAGTTTACAGTGATGGTCTCTCCACCACTCAGCAGCGACTCAATGTGATGCCACCTGAGGAGAGAAACACAGTTAGAAAAGTTCATCTGTACAAGCAAAGGTCACAGAACTCAACGTGTTGAATCTTCTGAACGAGCATCAGAGTAACTATGGGCCAAATGTAGAGTAGTGTAGTCAGATGGCCAAGGAAAGAGCTAGAAAGCACAAATCCATGTTGTGCGAGAGTTTATGAGTGTAAGTTTGGAGCAAAGCAGTAGAATCAGTAAGGAACATAAAGGTGACTTCTTACCAATACATGGGGATGTAGAGCACATCTCCTGGCCCCACAACAGCCTCATAACCCATGACATTTTTAAAATTTGGAAACCTCTCATAGTCTGGATTATCAAAGTCGACCTACAGAGGAAAAGACAGAACATAGTTACTGTGTCGGTGCTTAGTTCGATTACAAAACGTGCTATTACAGTAGATAAAGTGCAGCTTATGGGCCTTGAGGGAGGTATGTGTGTGTCTTACTTGGCTCTGTCTGTCACAGGGGTGATGCACAGGATACGGATAGAGACACTCAAACTGGTTTGGGGGGAAGAGGATGCATCTCTTGTGGCCTTTGATCTGCGCAAAGAAGTTCTGCTGCTCGTCGTAATGTGCCGGCGTCACGTTCCCTGCAGCCGGAGCACATATGAGAAGAGTTTAGAGAGACAGAGGCAGAAACACCAGCGTATATAAATATAGTAGCGAGTTAAATCAGTTAGAGAGGTGTCGTCTAATATAACACAGCAGAAGCAGAAGCCATCAGCTGTTGTTGTCCTTGATTTGATCCCGTTTGTGCCAATTTCTGTCAGACCAACACAGCAGTCTGAGTGAAAATGCAGCCTGTGTCTGACTCGCTCACCCTCCATGCCGATGAGCAGCAGGTTGGAGGTGAGCTGCCCCCAGTTTCTCTTGGCTTGCTGCTTGTTGATCCAGTTCCAGTTGAAACCGAGGAAGTCCACCACGATCTTTTTCCCCACCGTGTCATTCAGGGTCTGCTGCAGGTAGACCCTTGGAGAGAGAGAGAGAGATGTGCACAGTGTGAGCCACGTATACCTTCTTAAACTTTATTATTTATTCAGCAAACTGTTTCTTTAAAACAGTGAAGCGCCACCACACTGCAGGAAGTGAAAAGCCATTACTTAAGTACTTCTGCTTAAGATGCCGGTGTGAGTGTCAGAGGGTTAAAGGGCGAGTAAGTGATCTGAGCGAGCACTGCCGGGCCGCGTCAGGTCACAGGGATCGGCTCCTCCTGTGCCAATGCTTAGTCACTCACTCCGCTTCCCTGTGCTGCTCTAGATTTCGAGATAGAAAGCATAACACAATGCTTTCCAGGCTGTTGTTTGGTCCGTATCAGGCTGAGATTGGCACGGTTAAATACAGCATTTCAGACTCCAGTGTCCCCTTACCGCTCCTCTCCTCCCATTTCCTCCGTTTGGTGCATTTTTTCGACAAATTCCGAGAATTTCATTTCCATTCTCTGTGATTTGGGGACAAAGTTCTCAAAGTTGGTCATCTTCTTCTCGTCGTAGTATAGGAACTTGTGGTTTTCGGCTGTGTAAACGGAGAAGTCTCCGCTGCCGATGTTCTCCTGCAGGTACCCGATGTCCCATTTCAGAGCCGGATACACCAAGTTTGTGTCTGTTAACACCACGGGTTCCTGGAAGTAGACAAAGCACATTTAGATCAGTTAAAGGCAAATATTGAGTGTTTATCTCATGGAAACCAGCCAATACAGGTGTAAGTACAGTGTGACACACTTAGTGTTTGTAATGTTTGTAAAGAATGACAGCAGCAAAAACTCTAACCTACAATGAATACCTAAAGTTTAATGTATGCCTGAGTTATATATTCCATAATAAAGATCAAAAACCAAATGACCTAATTAAGATGAGATAAAAGTTTATTATCCTGAGGGAAATTACTGGTTATTAAACCAATCAAAACACAGGAATGAAACCTGAAACCTCAAGTCATGCATGTGTTTGTTTATATTGTAAATACGTGTTAATAAAATGGTAAAACAATGATCAACTGATGCAAAACAACTGTTGCTTTTTCATAATTCAGTCATAATCTGTGTTCCAGTGATTTTATCTCACAATTTAGCAAAATTGAAGGATTGAGCCTTGAAAGTTCAACGAAACAACAATTGTCATGATGTCGCACGATTTAATTCACACTTTATTGCAAAACCGCCCGAGTTTCTGCACTGAACTAAAGCGGGTCAACACACACACAGCACAGCTGCGAGTGCTACGTGACCAAACAAACGTAGGACTGGATGCGCGCTCCCGACCCTCTGCAACGGGGTGCGCGCTCCCGCCCCTCTGCACCGCGCGCTGCTTTCTGCGGGCCCCGAAGTCTGACTACAACGCAGCACATTCACTTTAATGTGCGTCTTTATCACCGCGCAGCAGTCTCCATCTTTGTTTTTGACTTCGGTTTGTGCTTTCCGCTGCTTTTTCTGCCGTTTTCAAGCGTTAATTCGGGCAATAAACATGTAATTGTCACATTAAATAAATGTGGGGACCGCGCGAGACTCATTTGCGACTAGTACGGAATCCGTCAGTGGACAAAGCAATGCTGTGTGAACGCGTCAGGGGAGTTTGGAAGTAGAGTGTCCATGGTGGCCGCGTTCCATTCATGCCACTGGGCAGCGTCCTGACCCCATAAAAACCCGAATGGTACGCGGTATTAGCGATGTAAGAACAAAAGATACACATTTCGGCTGTTAACAGTTTGTAGACAACGAGATCAAATGTGTCACAGATTAATGAGCAGAATAGCATTACAGATATGTGCGTTACAATCTGTATGTCAACTCGTGTTTGACTCTTCAGGTCGCACGATTTCCTCTCTGTTGAGCAGAGATGGATGACTGAGTCTGAGTCTGATGCATTAAGATACTGGCACTTAGTTTCACATTCAATAACAAAGCCCGGACTCTTTCTGGGCGACGGCGGCTTGGTGTAGAGCTGCAGGTCGCTGTGTTCTCTGTACTGGTGGCTTCAGCCTCCTAATGTTTTTGTAAAGCCTCACAGCACACACAGTTCATCAGTACTTCATCATCAACTGTCAAAAACACCTGCTGATGATGATGATGATGTGTCCTGGGTGTTACGCACAGATTATTGTGATTACCTCATTTCGTTTGATTTACAAATTTGCCCATTTTCCGCCTATATAGTAAAGCGTAAAGGTCTTGACAGTAACAGGTAATGAAATCTTTCACTTGTAACTGAAAAGTGAAAGTAATAGTTTGTTTTGCTCGTTTTAGTCCTTCGTCGCTTTGCCGCAACTGTAATGTAATCCGAGGACATTATGGGGCACTTGTACTGTCACTTTTCATATTTGATAACGCCTCAATAGCAGGACCATTTGCAGTCGTTTAACATTAATGTAACCGCCAATCTTTCGGCGGAACGTTGCGCTTCCAGCTCGGTCTGAACCCGGCGTGTGCAGCGGCTTTACCTCGCTGTTGATGAGCATCTCCGCTCTGGGGTCGCTGTGGGACAGCCGCGGGATGGCTTTGGTGGGGAAGGTGTAGCGCCGGAGCTGAGACTCGTCCCAGCCCGGGCTGTGGACGCCGGAGAGCGCGGCACCTCCCTCTGTCCCCGGCGGCTCCGTCTCCACCACGGTCGCCGCTGCCATGGTCGTCAGCACGCGCCGAGTAGCCTCCCAGCTAGCAGCCACCCACAACAAACCTCAAACAGCTCGGGTTCACTGTTGGCTCACGGAGGATCTGACAAGAGGTCCCGAGAACCGCGGCAGTTATTCCGGGTGCAGCTCTGTTCCGCGACGGTGTAAACACGACAGTGAAAACAAACCAAACAAATCAGGGAAACGCTTGTGTAATTTAATGCGCTCGATACGAAACAGCGACATCTGGCGGCGGGGAGGATCAAACGCGCTTCTGTTGCAATGATACTTTTGTACCACAAGAGAGAGATCTTGTACTTTAGTCTGAGTCATTTCTGTTAAAATGAAAAGACATTTCTTACACGTTGTAGTTAAACATTCAACCTTACTGCTGTCCTTCCATTCAGAAGATGTTATTGATGGATAACACTGACACTGCTAGGACGAATCATAACAACATTTCATAATTATATATATATTAGTTTTTAATGTGCCTGTGTGCGTTCCTCCAGGGCCCAATGAATACAAAACAAAAATTTGGGAACACAGTTAACAAAAAGTAGTAATGAAAAAACAACTGAAAGTGTGTGTGTGTGTGTGTGTGTGCTTGCGTGTGTGTGTGTGGGAGAATTAAATGAAGTGTTTGGTTGAGCAAACACATTTTTGAAATCCTTGGCCAATATTTAACTCTGGTCATAGCCTCAGCTGGACTGTATTGATCAATCACTCCTCGTCAGACGCTGTACTTCGCTCAGTGGTCTGATGGAGCCTTGCTGCTGAACGAGCTCGAGTATCTTATCAATCACTTTGATCACAGATACTCAAACGAAGTTACGTTTGAAGTCACAATTTCAGTTTGTTTTATGAATGAAAGTTAGGAAGATAGATAGATAGATAGATAGATAGATAGATAGATAGATAGATAGATAGGTAGATAGATAGATAGATAGATAGATAGATAGATAGATAGATAGATAGATAGATAGATAGGTAGGTAGGTAGGTAGGTAGGTAGGTAGGTAGGTAGGTAGATAGATAGATAGATAGGTGGTGGTGAGTTTCTCCTCTTCCGGCCCCCTGCTGGGTTCCCATGCTCTGTGTTTCCTGTGCAGATCAGTGAGCTGATCCCTCTGATGCTCTTCTCTCCTCATTCTTCCCCTGACCACCCCGGTGAGCCTGAGAAGCTTGTATCTCAATCCTGCTGATAGCAACAACACACACACACACACACACACACATACACACACACACACACACACACACACACACCACTGCTCTGTTCTCCTTAATACATGGATTGCTGTCAAAACAAAGAGTGAGAATGCAACACTAGAGATTCCTGATGACTGATCTGCTAATCAGCCCACTGGGGGAAAAAGAACTCAAGGCCGTAAAACTCAGAGAAATTCATTAGTTAATGTAAAGAGTTTCAATGTAAACAACATGAATGAATGGGCCACACAGTATTTTCTTATTGGAGAAGTCAATACTAAAGTTTAACTTCACCATCCTTCATGTTGGCTCATCCTGGTTTGCTCATATGAACACAATTCCCATTTTATTCTCAAAATCTCTTATTTAGTTTTTCCCACTTAATGAGATAAAAACAAGGGAGAGCAAATTTGACTGATTTGTGTTCAGCATGTGATGAGTGTCCTCTTCATCTGTATTGGCGTTCTCTCACATTCACTCTGACCCTCGCCCCTCAAGGTGTCGTGGGTCCAAAACCCTTAAGCCACAAATCCTATTAGTCAAGGATTCTCTGGAGCATTAACAGCACTTTCCCCTGCTTTTCCTGGATTTCGTTAGTGTTGCCTTTTTTTGTCATTTTCACCACAAAGTTCACCCAGAACCAAAACTCACCAACAGCCTCAGAACCTGCGTTCATCTCCTCCTCACCCTCCTCCAAATGTTTCTTCTTCCTCTTCTTCCATGGTGTCAGCTCTCCCTCTCTGCCACCTCGGGCTCATGCGTCATTCCAAACTGGACTTGGCAGGGCCCAGCAACCCCGGCCTGAGAGACGGAAGTTCAGTCCCCCTGGTCGGAGGTCATGTCACCCTCTGGGTCGGGGGAAATGTTTGTGTGTCTAAGCCGTGTGTCGAGTTACACGCTGGCTCAAGGGCACTTAGACACCGAGAATCCTCTCATTCCTGATGCATTCATGCAGAAAACTAAATAACTCCACCGCGTTTATCTGATGATTCTCATTATGAGTCACAACAATTTCAACAATTTTCTCTGTATTTAGACGCAATCACTTAAAATAGAAACAACTCAGTACCAACAAGTTTGGGTGAAAATCTACACAAATGTTAAACATCCTCAATCGTTTCGATAATTTGGAAGATATTTTAATTGTTCTTTTAAATTATGGGTTTTTCCTTTGTGGTAGAACTTTAAAGTGGCGTATTTGTCTAATTCTACCAGCTCTATGCTCTGTGTAACACTTACTCACTGAATTATCTCATATATCCCATTTGCCATCACACTGAACTGCAGACGTTCCAGAATGCGGCGGGGCAAAGGTTTGGAATGCTGCTGCTTTTGTTGGTGGGAAGGTTTTGCTGCGTGCCAGGCCGAGCCGTCCAAACAGCCCGCAGGGGTCAGCACAGGGGGGCGGAGTTTTGATTATGATCATTATTCGGTAAATAAGATGTCAACAAGGTGTTTCCTTGACACTTTATTGAGTAAAAAGTGGAAGGTGCAGAAACGAACGCCCCCTTCTCAATGGGACCTCTAATCTCCTCTTTCATGTCCCATCTCGTCTGAAGGGTTTCAGCTCCGGCTGCCATGTGCTGCTCTGCCTGAGCCTGGCACTTCTTACTTGCAGGTGGGGTGAGTATCCTGGCAAGCATTTGTTTATAAAACCCACTTGTTTGGGCACAATACTTGAACTAACTTCTTTTGAGCGAACAGTGTGAATCTGTGCAAAGCCTTTTCCCAAAGTCCTTTAGAAGGCGACGGCCCATTGAGAGCAGAGAAGAAGGGATTACCTTCCTCGACAGTGGTGCATTTCCGAGAGAGCTGATTAGCTCTGCATTCATTGTTAAATCGAGCAAAGGAAGGCCCTAGAGGAGTGAAAGGACCCAAATAGGTGGGCCCAGAAATAAAACAGCCGCAGGAAGCCCAGCACAGGCAACCCAAAGTTTTCCCAACATTTCTTTCCCCCACTCCTAAGGAGGTGCAGCGTGAAAAAGGAGATTAGCATACAAAATTAGAGGCGGGATGATTTTTAAGGGCAACTTGCCTCATGCCCTCCACCCCCGAGGCCCTACTCTGTCTGGACAAAGTTAATTAAACCAGTATTAAACAGTAAAGAAACTTCCAAGCGCTGTGGAGTTAGGAGGCTCTTTGAGGATTACCAGGACGAGGCCGAGAACGGGAGGTATTTGTTGAGGCGAAATTGAGAAAGGCGTGATAGAAGGAAGGGGACACTGAAAACCTTTGCTGCATTCTTCCCAAAACACGCACAACGCAAAGAGTAAAGTGTGTTTACGCCCAAACATCAGGTATTACTGACACAAAGAAGGATGTGTGTGACTTCAGCTGAATAAGTGGAGCTTTCTTCAGCCTCAGACTGAAGGATTTATTACTCTTTCATTACATTTTTAATAGAAAACAAACCACGACTAACAATAAAGCCAAACTAGGAGATGCTGTGCAATAAATTAACAATGTACAGTACAAAGTGCTTCATTTTATATACAATTAAATACAGCAAGAGGGCAGCAAGGTGTCGAGGAAAGCCAGAGGATTCAGAAAAGTCTGAATGTTTCTTTGTCAAATAAACAGAAAGGTTGTAAATATGTAAATGAGCTCTGGCCTAAAGCTCTGATTGGCTCTGAAAAATGATTAATTTTTTACATGTAATTATTAGATCTTTCAACAGTGTTTTAATTTGGCCCCTGGAGATTTTGTGTCAGTATGAAAATAAACAAAACATGTTGTGGAGAATATTCCTTAACCCTTTGAGGTTCTGTCACTCAAACAGCAATCAAACACATTTTACGTGAGCTTGACAAACTTGCAAAAAATGAAGACTTAATTAATCACAACAAAACGTGTATATTTTCGACTGTAGATTCCGCTTTTACCAAGACTTCCTAAATATGTTAACACAAAAAGTTACATTTCCGAGTGATGAGCTTTCACATCAACTTTTGCGTAAACAAAAAATCAAGCCTTTCCTCATAAACTTAGAGGCACAGGGGGCGTGTCATCGGTTTCAGCAAGAAATAAAGCCGTGAACTCTGTTGACCGACCCCTCACGCGACCTCAACCCGGAAAATTGGATGAAAATTAATCATTATATCTGCATTATATCTGACGCTGAACGAAATTCTGCCCCCATGTGGTGGTGCTGTTTTATGCAGTTCCATGCTGCAAGTCGCTTAAGAGGCTACAAGAATCTGCCCCCTCCCCCACAAACACACATGCTGCTATGGTCATGTGATACACCCAGTAACTCATCGCTGCCCTACGGTGGCTCTACTGTGTCAAACAACGAAAAGCAAAGTCTGGCATAAAGCTACGAAGCTACAACACCATACCTGCGTTTCTCTGCATGTTTGAGGGATTTAAAAGCGTTGCTGGCGACCTCAAAGGGTTAAATGCCCAATGACTTTTTTTAAATGTTGTAAAAAGTATAAAAAATATATTTTAAATACATTTATACCAAACAAAAATCTACAAAGTTGTAATAGTTCCCCTTCTTATCTTCTAACATTGTGCACAAACTCAACAAGGAAGGTGGTGTGAATTTATGTGAACTTTTTCAAGATCTGAACATACAACGTGAGGGTTTGGAGGACCAGTGGCAAAGATATAATGATGATGATGATGATGATAGGGTGGAAAGTGATGAAGAGGCCATGATGAACAGCTCAGTGCTTCTTCCTCAGCCTGAGGTTCTTGCGGCGGCTGCCTGCACTCTCGTTCTTTCCCCGCTGCCCTCCTCTCTTAACGCAGAAGTACTTGGTGACCGTCTTCCGACACTGCTCGCACTTCACCGCGCAGCACCAGTGGAACTTGCAGTTGCAGCTGGAGACCATCTCGGCTTTGCGCTCCTCCACGGCGAGGCCGCACTCCCCGCACAGCCGCTTGCAGCTCCTCTTCTCCCACTTGCTCAGGTTCTTGCCCTTCTTCAGGCACTCGCGGCCCTCTGTGCCCGGCAAGCCCAGAGTGCGGTTTTCCAGGCAGTAGTCGGGGGAGTCCTCCAGGTGCACCAGCTCCTTGCGGGAGATGGAGCTGAAGGTCTCGGCAATGGCCCCCCTGCTGGCCGCGCTGTTCCCGGCCCCCCTGAGCAGGTCCACCTTCAGGGCGCGGTGGTACTTCTCCTTCAGGTAGTTCCCGACCTCCCTGAACTCGGGCAGCTGCAGCCAGCAGGTCTGCGTGGTGCAGCTCCCCGACACGCCGTGACACTTACAGGTCCTCTGCATGGTGCCCTTCACTGCCTGCAGAGAACGTCAATCATCTCAGTGTGACACTCAGGAAAGTACAGTTACTCAAGGAGCGTTTGGGTGTATTTGTACTTAAGTATTTCAATTTTAAGAGACTTTCTACTTCTTCTCTGTATGCAGCTGGAAATACTGGAAGTACTGTTAAAACTTTCTTTCTTTACTTCTCCATTTGCTCACCTACTCTTCTCTCTCTTTCCCCCTTGCTTCTTCTGTTCCCTCTTTACTTCCTTTTTTTGTCTTCATAGTTCCGTCCTTCAAATCAGTCTTTCTGTTTTTCCTTTGTTGTTTTTTTTACTCTTTTCCTTCCTTCTTTCTTTCCTTCTTCAACTCATCGGCTCAGAATTTCCACAAATTCCTACTTTCCTCTCTTACTTCCTTCTTTCCATTCTTCCTTGCTGTCATTCCTCCCTTCTAACAGTTTCTTCCTTTTCCATTCCAGCTACTTTTTTTTACTTTGAATTCTTCTGATCTGATGATGTAATGACAAAGAAAGCTGCTCCATGTCGAGTGTTGATCTTAATATTATGGCAGAAGAAAACCGAACCTTATTTGTTTTGTCAACTTTGTAAAAACCCGCCTGTGTTTTGCGAAGAAACTCTAAAGGAAACGCGGCTAGTGTGCGAGGAGACGGCAGGATGGGTATTGTCCCTTGATTGATGTGTTGTCTAACGAGGCGATTGTGCTCCCCAGTTAACAGAAAAAAGAAATAAAGATGAATGAGATAAAGGGGGAAAAATGATAGCTTCAAGGTTCCTTTTTTGTCGTCGTCCTTCGTGTTTCCTGACTTTCCTCGACACAAAACAGCTGTTGCTTGAAAAGGAGCGTTTTCTCTCTTTTGCTTGGAGGGGCGACCGGCTCTCTGTGGAGGTGAGGCTGAATCAAAGTTTCACATCGAGCCCTATTGTCCCCCGCCAGGAATGGGAGTATTTATTTAGCATGTTCATTATCAACATGTTTTCTACTGTGAGGAGTCCCATTGAGTGGAGAAATGAAAAAGAAGTTTTTCTCTCTTTCTCTCCCCATTTTTTTCTGTTACAAAGATGCTCCAGGTGCCATGGGGATCCTAGGGCCCGACAGGGGGGAGCAAAGGCACCGTAAACAAAGAGCACTTCAGCTGCACGCCTGTGGTCCCCTCAGACTCCCTCAGGGCCAAACAAAGACCAACATAAATGTGGGCTCCTTATTGCAAGAATAAAACTAAACACTTATTTTAAAAAAGCAGCATAATACAGAATGCTGTGCAATGTCTGGCTCCGCAGGAACTCTAATTAAGCTTGCACCAGCGATCCTGAGATTCTCAAGTTGAGGTATTGTCATAAGGGGCATTCAGCGCTGGTAAATAGGCCCTTCTGGTACACCGAACACACTGTTATTATTGGGGACGAGTGGCACCTCACTTATAGCGACGTGAAAGGGACGCTTGGGTGGCACACTCAGTGTAAATCTGAGCCCAGGAAAACGATTCAAAAGGTGCTTTACACTGCGCGACCGGTCGGAGGGCCAAGAGGGAGAGAGCCCAAAGATTTCACCCGATCTCAGAGGCCACGTTCGCTCGCTGCTTCTACAGGCTGTGGTGATTTGTCTGTGCTGCGATTCAGGTACAAACGTAAATAAGATTCTGCCGTTCTCTGAAAATAAGCGCCACGGCGTCCAGCAGGTGAGCGACGGCGTGCTGAGGTGCAAGTGGTAAAGTGGAACATACTACTACCAGTGTTCCATGTGATTGTATATACAACCATCTTCGTCAAAGTATGAAACCTCTTACTTTTGCATTAACTGCAGCGCAAACAAATCAGAGTAATAATCAGGGAGTGACTGAAGCAAACACGGTCACATTCAAATCTGTTACATGTTGATGTCATCGTGGACCAATCAGAGAGGAAGATTTTAGTGGTTGAGTTTGTTTTATTGGATGCATTAATGTGACCACTAACCTCCAGATTTGCAACACTGAACAATGTTCAACACAAACTGTGTGTTCTCCTTGCTCTGTATGCTCTGTATGCTCTGTGTGCTCTGGATGCTCTGTATGCTCTGTGTGCTCTGTACCTTGCGTCCAGCCTCGTTATTGTGAAGATTCATGGCTGCTCGTGCGTCCTGCCCAGTTTCCAGAGCGTCCACAAACTGTTTGGAGATGGCCTCACCAAAGCCGACGTTGTCACTGCAGCCCCCCCACAGCCACCCGTGACCACCTGGGTGCAAAGCAAGACCGTCAGACCAGAGAAAGTGGACTTGCTTGTGTGTGTTGCTCATGCAGGCCTGTGTGTGTCTGTGACTCACCACGCTGTCCATTCCTGCTGTCGTCACAGCCACAGTTGTCAAAGTCTCCCAGGCTGCAGTTCCTGGTCAGCGTGTACATCACCCCGGCCGAGCTGATGGCGTGGACGAACGCCGTCTCCCGGTTGGCTGTGGACACACAGGCTGAGTTTCACAAACTTTTCTCCTCTCCTCCTCATAGCTCTAATGTGCAGTAAATGTGTGGCAGCAGTGAGTCGGCGTCTTTAGCCTCCTGGACAGCTGTTAACTCGGTTGTTTTCCTTTGATTTTCTGTATTTTGTTGAGACTCAGCAGGATGTTGTGAGTTGGATTAGTGTGTTTGTTTTGGCCCAGCGAGCGTGGCCACTGTAACCATCCTGAAGGCTGAGGAATCTTCTCACTGGGCAGACCCCCATCCCCCCACCCCCCTCACACACACACACACACACCACCACCACCACCCGTACGAATGTGGCTCCAGAAAGTCTTTGACTTTGAGTTTGTGCCACAACAAGACAATGAGGCCTTGTTAGTTGTTTGTGTGAGGGATCCAAACCAAGATGCATCACAAGATGAAGATTTATTCACTGTTTGTAAAATCGGTCAATATTTTATCTAATATCATTTCTGGGTTTTGTTTGTTTTCGGTAGATTTTTCACATAAGAATATAGTTGATTGATACATCTTTGATTGAACATCACCCAGTTTGTTTAGTTGGTTTCCCAATTTTTTCATATATTATTTGTAGAATTGTTCTTAATTCGAGCAAGGAAAATCAGGAGGTCTCTAGACGCAATCCTGCATTTTCTAGATATCATATTTTGTGGGAACATTTAATAGCAAAATTATATTTTCTAATACATCGTCTAGGTTTTGGGGTTTATTGTTTGGGCAACTGGATTGCAGACCTGTGTGTGTGTGTGTGTGTGTGTGTGTGTGTGTGTGTGTGTGTGTGTGTGTGTGTGTGCATATTTGTGTGCATGTGTGTGTGCTGGACTCACCACTGCGCAGGCTGCTGTGTGTGGACAGCTGCAGCGCTCTCTCTGGACAGTTCCATCGGTCCCATGCAAACTGGTACTTGCATTCCTCAATGCCGCTCTGAGCTCCGGCTGCCACACTGCTGGAGTAGATGAGGTACGCCTGCAGCACAGAGCAGAACATGAAGCCACCAGTGACCCCGCTCTCTCTCTCTCTCTCTATCTCTCTCTCTCTCTCTTTTTCTCAATGTTTCAATGTTTCCAAGAGTTGAAAGTATTTATTTTGAGATGACATTGTTTATAGACAATGTTTAAATTTCCAAAATGAAGCAAAAAATAATGTAATGTATAGAATCAGAAACATTTTTAGCTTTTTCCTATTTTTTCACTGTTTGTAATTATGTAGATTTTATCGATTATAGACTCAATTTTATCTTTCAAAAAGTGTATTTTTAGATGTTTCACAGTTTTTTAATAATATTTCTCAGGACCAAAGTTGCCTGGTTTGGTTGAAGCACTCAAACCCCCCTGTCTCGAGCATTGTGATCATTTTGCAGTGGAGCTTCTCAAGTGGCAAATAAAACCCAAACTGGGCGAAAAGTAAAAGTACCAAAGTGACTTCAGCGTGTGAAGGGTTAAACCAGTGAAACCAGTGAAACCAGTGCGCTGTCCTGTTGGCTGTGTGAATGATAGAACTAATATGTCTCAAGTGGCCTTTGGGAGCTGGAGCACCACCTCTCTCACAGGGGTCCGGCTCACTAATGATGACCACCCACTACAGCCTCGCCTCATTCAGCCTACACACACACACACACACACACACACACACACACACACACACACACACACAGCCTCTGAAGGAGGTCAAGTGTACCAAGGTGGAAAGCAAATCACAAAGAGCCAAGAATATCAGTGATATATCATTAGCGCCATTGTTGCGGGCAGACAGGGAGCAGAGCTCGAGTTGAGACTGAGACATCACAGGGACGAGGAGGAGACGCTGCAAAGACACATCTGTCTTTACTTCACTTCCCGTCTCTGCTTTTGGGGGGGAAAAGTCAGGGAGAAGATCAAAAGAAAGTTGGCTTACCTTGGGTCCAGTCATCAAGAAATTATTCACTGACCTGGAAGAGGAGACAGCTTATTAACTCAGGGAAGCCAAGTGTCCTTCCCAGGACGGAGGAATTCCTCTGTCCTCTGCTAACATCTCTCATTAGTGCGCTTCACAACATGTGAAACCTTGACAGCGATGGGAATCTGAGGCAAAGTGAGTCTGCGGCTCTGGAGAGAACGGAGGCTCGCTGATCTATCTCAACTAGCAGGGCCTCAGTGAGTCATGTGCTGCAGTGAGTCAGTTTAGACTTCAAAATGTCCAAAAATAGTGAAAAAGTCCAATTATCATGAGTGCAAACGCTCTGTTCTGCCGTCATGACAACCAGGATTCAAGGAGTTACAGTCAGGACACAAAGAAGAAGCAGCATACCCCTAAATATTTGGCATTTTTACTTTATAAATTACTCAAATAATTCCATATTGTTATCTGGTAAACTCATGCACTTTGTGGATCTTTGTGCTCAGAATCAATGAAACTAAAATAAACAAATGAAGAAGCTTAACTTTGATTTGACTAATCCATCAATCAATTCACCTCTAATGCATCATTCTATTCTATTCTATATTTTAACTGTAATATTATCAATTGTAAAAACAAACATCATCTATAGAAACACAACACAATAATTAGTACTCCTAATTTTTATGGGTTAAGTTTAGATTAAATGGAGTCCAGTTTCCTTTATGTGATTCATTAATTCCCAATTTCCAATTTAAATAATTTCCTCCTTTCCAATTAACAAAATGAATGAAATGCTCCTCAGTTTTAACACTTTGATGCAATAACAAAAAACATTAAATCATTTGTATGTTGCAGTGATTCAGGAGCTCCAGAATAGAACACGAGTACAGTTAAGTTAAGTAAAGTTAATTAAAGTTAAGTAATGTAAAGTGTAACGTACCAGCAGCAGCAGGCCCTCATGTGAGCCAGGAGGATGAAGATGTAGTAGAAAACCTCCAGATGCACGAACATCCTGACAGGTGACGGCGGCGCTTCCAGAGAGGAGACTGAACCTCCAGTCGGGCCTGCAGAGCCAAGACTCTGAAATGGAGCCTGCGCCGTCACCAAGCGGAGATGATCTGCTTAATTAAAGAATTTCCCCCTCTTTGCTCTCTCGGCCAATCAGAAGGATCAGAAGGATCTGGGCCTGGACCGATCAAAAGGCTCCCCGGGCCTTCCGCCTGCTTGGGCTCCCTGCCGCCGCCGCCGCCGCAGAGCAGCAAAGGAGGATCTGCCTAATCCCGCACACTGATCCTGCAGAGCTCCAGGCTCACACATGAAACTTGATTCATTCACGCCATCGCGACCCGCGGCTCGATTGTCCGGATTAGAGGATCAAGAGAGGATGACGAGCTCTTATCTGAAGAATGAGACGCTGCTTGTGAGGAAGTAATACAAAGGTGTGATTCAATCAATGTTTATCAGAAAGGCCGAGAGAAGAAGAAGAAGAAGACGCTCACACACACACACACACACACACACACACACACACACACACACACACACGCAAACACACACGCACTATCTGCTGCAGAGAGAATAAGGCTCTAATCGGCGGATGTGAAGGGATCAAGTACAAAGGGATCGATGTGGGATCGATACATTTGTTTTCCGTTGATCTGAGACGTTTGTTCGGGTTTTACTCGTGATTTTATGCAGTTTGTGTTGTGATTTGTGGCTTTGATGTCGCTCACATGTTGGCTTGAAATCGATTTATTAGTAATTAAGAATGTAAATCAAATAAATCAAAGCGTCAATTTGGTTCATTTTAGGAAAAAGTAGTCGAGCAGGAAAATAGTTTTGAGAAAAATACAATAATACGAAACTCCACCAGAGAATGAGATTTGTTGTCTTTAAAAAAAAGAAAAAGTTTTAACTTCACTTCACTTTACTTTCCTTTGTAATGTTGCATCTTTTAGCGTCGAGTTTCTTCTAAAAGCATTTACTGTATGAGTTTATACAAAATATGACATTTTAAAAGAAATACAAACTTTAGTTGTTCTATTCCACTTTAATCTGCGTGTTTCTGGTTCTTTTCGGGGTTTAATTTGGACGTTTTAGTGACATTCTGAGCGATGTACAGGAAATAAAAGAGAGAGAAGTAGAGTAGAAGAGAAGAAGAAGAGTGAAGCTCTATTTGTGAGCTCTATTGCTGGGCTCTACTGATCAGCTCTGTTGCTGAGCTCTGATCAGCTGTATTGATGAGCTCTGCAGCTCGTGCATTGCTGGTCCAGGCGGTCCCTACCTCCGCCTGGATTAGAGCTTCTGCCCTCAGAGCTCGTCTGACCTCTGGGTCTCTTTCCCTTTGGCCCTCAGCGGCGCTTCTTGGGTGCAGCTCAGGATTAGAGGAGCAGAGATTTGAGGCTCTTCTGAGGGATGTTTTCGGATTACGAGGGAACAAAAACCACCGTCCGTCCTGTTGCTTCAGATTGTTTCAGTAGAGGAGAAATTATTACGAGAAGAGAGCGCCGCCAAAACCGCGCACGCGCAGTCAAACTAACTGTTTTTGTTTTTGTTTTGTTTTTTAATCAAAAACCGCTCGCGCCCCAATATCAGGTGGTAAATAGGTGATCAGCGCTCGACACAGACACACACAGACACACACACACACACACACACACACACACACACACACACACAGACGCTTCAGTTAATATATTGAGTAAAGTATAAATATACATATCATTTATCCAATTTTGTAGATTTTGATGAAATAAGGATTATTTTGGGATGACTTTTTTAAATTCCCAAAATTGGAAATGCAGGATTGGAGAAGCATGTTTTTATTTTGTTTTCTGAGATCATGTCTCTCATGTGTTGAAAGTATCAAATTAGAACAAGGCTGAGATGATGAAGGAGCTCTACTAACTTACACAGCTGCCAGAAAGTAAAAAGTATTAAAAACAAAAAAGCCCTACATTTCCCTGTGGACTAAAAGAGTAAACAGAATCAAACTTGAAGCTTCTCTGAATCATCTCTCATCCAATGACCTTTGACCCCAGTCTGATCTCCCAGTGCAGCCTGGCAGCCAGCAGCCTGAGCTCATAGGAGGATGGCCTGACCCGCCTGCAGCCAATAGACACAGAGGGCTGGTGTCACAGATCAGCAGAGTGTGGGGCCACACTGCAGATGGGCCGGACTGGAGGCTGCACTCCAGAGAGTTCGGCTCAGATGTGATCAACCAAAACCACAGAGTGCTTCAAACAAATCATTTTAGTCCTTTTTACTCGTTTGTCACTCAGAAAGCTGCACTATATCACCTATACCTCTTTAACATGGCGTACAGCTTCTGTCCACTAGATGGCGCAAAAGCACAGGTCTTTAAACCGGCTGAAGCTTGTGTTGGCACAGATTCCACCTCTTGATTGATTTCGATAGAGTGCATTGAGTTCCTTCTATCCACTGATACTTATGCTTGTATCATTTTGAAGTACAGGATGTCATTTTATACCACAGTGAAACACTTTAATACACCTACATGTATACATTACATTTCATTCGTGTTTTTCATTGTGTAGCATTGTTTTCTGCTGCAAACATCACTCAGACATGTCATGTAAATGTCTTTATCATCATGCCATCATGTCATACACACACATCACACAAGGGTCAACCTGCATTTTTAGAGTGACGAGGACGAAGGCAACCGTGTCGGCTTCAGTAAAGGGATAAACTAGAGGAAGCTTGAGGAAACACTTAAGTTGACAGCTCTCTTGCTCGTATGACGTCAGGAGGTATTTTAAGTATGTATACAACATTCTTACAGCGTGTGAGATGTGTGTGATAGGTGAGTGTGAACACCAGAGGGTGATGCCAATCAGCAGGCGTGCAGATGGAGGACCAGGTTACAAACAAGTACAAGAAGTTTGAAAGCAGGATGTCTAAACATATCTAAGGGGGTCCCAGGAGAAACCCCTTAAGCAAAAGTGCCGCTGCCACGTATTCAGCTACAGCTCTTGCCTGTAGTAGATTTATTATTTTGAGATACTTTCCACAATTGTTATTTCAAAAATGTGTTATCTATGTTTCTATTGTTGATTTCTGTGTAAAGTCGCCCGTCATCATTCTGTCGGGGGGGCCGTTTCCAAGTGTGGCCCCTGGTCGCAGCAGGAATAACATCCGGACAGGAATATCACGTTGATCATTGTTTTTATTCAGTGTACCAATAATGAATGTTACACAATTCCAACAAAAATGTCAGCAAAACTTATTCGTCACAAGTAGAAAATTTGGTTTGTTTACAGAACGTAAAAGCGAGCAAAAACATTCATCGGAAAAGAAAACCTTCCACTTCCTGGCATTCTGAATTTAACACTGTATAAAACAACAGCACTGGAAAATAAGAAATGTGACAAATATTATGACGATATCATTAATGGAATGATAAGTTTCAACCATGATTTACAACAAAACACAGGAAAGAAAATTTTGAAAAAAAAAATCCATCAAATGTTTAGAATTTGTGAGGTCCCTCGTTCTCGTTATAAATAAGGGATTTTTTTCTTATAATCATAGACAAGAAACCATGATCAGACAGCAACCGTAAAGCCCCAACTCATGATTTAGTATACGTGTAGAAATGTGCAACAGGAAAACATGTTTACCTTCATAAGGCATTCGGGCGAGCAATTTAACTGAACACTAAATCAAAACCAAACGATTCTCTCTTTTTACACATCGAGAGCGAGAAGTCAGTTTCTATGTTTCAGTGCAGCGTCGTCAGGACGACTGCATCACCGTCACCAGGAACCTTCAACTACTCCACCAGAGGTAAACGCTGTGGCGCTCGCACACACACAAAACTGCAACATCCACATCCAGAACGCCGGCCCTCCGCGAAGACTTTTGATTAAAAGCACCTTGGACAGGACGCGCTCGGTCTCTCACCCAGGGGTGCTCTGGTGCCATGAATGGGGACAGTGTTGGCCTTGAACGCAGCGGCTTTAGTACGACCAAAAACAAACAAACCGTAAGGCGCTAAACGGACAGACACTCGGTTAAATCTCGCCTGTAGAGAAACCGCGACATTAACGCGTCTCTCTAAAGTTTCCAAAGTGTATTAATGAATAGCAGGTGAATAAAGAAGAGATGGATTATTCTGCGATTAAACCTTTGCCACACACAGATTTGCTTGTTTGGCCTCTTATTGCCACAAAGGGACTCGCTGTTTTCACTCTCCTCCTGGCCGCACATCTGGCCAACTCGGTGGCTGTGGCTTATGGCCGACGAGGACGTTACGAAACACAAAAGGACTCACGTAATTTAGGGAAAGATTTAGAATTGTTTAAAGCCAATATTAGTCTCGGGATCGGGTTTAACTGAAAAGAAACAGAAGCAGAGATATGATCTGTGGTAATCACCACTCCAACACGACTGCGTCACCAATAAGCTGCTATCACTGTTGCTACGTTCTGTCCGGGTTTGACACTTTGCCATCTGTGGAAGAGTTGCCGACCGCCGGGACTCAGCCACTCTTGAAGCTGGCCTCCCCCGTTCGCTGGATGCGACCGCGGATCGCTTCCTTCGAAGCCTTCTTGAGGTCCCTGGCCAAGCCCAGGAAGCACATCAGGTTGATGAAGGCTGTGGTGAGATTGAGCTTGCAGCCGAACTCACTGGTGGAGTAGTCGAAGGGGAACGTGTGATGGTAGTTGTGGAAGCCTTCGCCTGGAAAAGGAGAGGAGAGATAGAGGTGAAGGAGAACATGTAGAGATAGAGACAAAGAAGGTTTTGTAGTCTGAAGCAATGTTGTTGTTGGAGCCTTCCGGAGACGTTCTGCGTTCACTTAGCAGGTTCATAGGTCTGAATGGACCCTTAAGGATCCATGTTGTTATTTCAGATCAAAGACAGTTAAGTAAAAGCTAAATGTATCCTCTGGATTCCCTAATAGAACTGTGTTACGTCTTGTGAAATCTATTTGCTTTGGCTACTGTTTGTCCTAACAGCCTGCATGCATACAGGATAGAGATCGAAGGTGAACAGATTTCTACCCAACTAAACATTTCAAGTTCATGCGGAGTCAAAGACCTACTGGCCTGGTGAGTGAACACCAAATATCTCCAGAACGCCGCAGTACAATCATCCTGTGGCTCAGACTAAGTAGACCCTGTATACTGTACCTATGGCACTGAAGGCCACCAGCCTGTTCTCCCTGGGGTTGATGGTGCGGTCATAGGGTCTGTTCCCCCACATGTGTGCGGCACTGTTGACCAGCCAGGTGGCGTTGAGCACCACTGTGTATCTGAGGAGTCCAGGGAGGAAGTAGCCTACCATCAAGGACTCACCCCACAGGTACCAGGGCACCAACATGGGCACTAGAAAGCACAGGATCAACACGGACATCTTGTAGTGCCTGAGAAGAGACGAGAAGAGACGAGACACAGACTGAGTTCACCTTCCTGCGATAAACGTGTTACTGTACCGGCTCACTGTGGGGTCTATTCGACTAGTGCGACTATTCACCCCTGTGGCAGATGGCCCGTAGTGAAACTCTGGGCCGACTTCCAGATAACAAGTGTGGACTAATGTCTAGTCATTGGACGTTTGTGTGGGCACAGTGCGTTTGCTTATCAGTAGATCCCTCCATCCATTTCATGACTTCGACCCTGAACCAGAATACAACATCCTGTGAAGGTCAAAGGCACAGAGGAAGTTGCTTTGAGCTACAGTGTGTAGTACTTTGGAACACACACAGTTCAATATCTGGCAAACAGGCCAGACACCAGTGGTGTCGGAGGTTAGGAAATAGAAACTTTGGAACTTCCAAATCGAGATTGTGACTTTCTCAACCGCCCAATAGAACCAATAAGCCTGGTGATTTTGTAAGTCGTTGCACTCAGAGAGCACGACAGCGTTGCGGTGCTGAATTATGTGCACGTAGACTGAAGACGTGACATGAAGCACAATGAAAGGAAATAAGATAAATCAAATAGAGGTAAGAAGCGATTGTCTTCATCTTCTCCTATTCGGCGGGAAGAGTGCATCAGCCTTGTCGTGTCACGTGATAATGTGACGCGGGTGAAATACGTAGAGACAAATAGTTGCATATGAATGGTATGTGACAGGAGATAAGGTTGCTGCAAAACAGCGGAGGAGCAACACTGGCACACATGACAACACGGGATCCTGAGTTGGACTGGATCAGTTTGAAAGGAAACTTTATTTCATGGAAGTAATCCAAATGTCCCTTAAAGCTCACCTGTGTGTGTGTGTGTGTGTGTGTGTGTGTGTGTGTGTGTGTGTGTGTGTGTGTGTGTGTGTGTGTGTGTGTGTGTGTGTGTGTGTGTGTGCTCACCGTCTCTGGAACATAACCACTGGGTCTGCCTTCAGGTCATGCAGCTCCAGCTTGCGTCCCTTTTCAATCACGTCGGGATGCTTGCGGACCAGCAGCCAGCCGATGTGAGAGAAGAAGAAGCCCCGCCGCGCATTGTGGGGGTCGGCGTCCGTCTCAGAGAACTTGTGGTGGACTCTGTGGTCCCTGGCCCACTCGTAGATGTCATTCTGTACGCGTCAGGGAGAGAGATGGTGATGACGCGTGTGCATGTTTCAGAGCGGCAGATTAAGGTCACGGATCAAACAAAATACATAACGATAATCTGACATATATGCAGAATTATTTGCAGAGCGCCGCTGTGATTACACAAGCTCATACATTAACAGGGATGCCATCATCAGCCAATATCCGGCCGTAAATATGAAGAAAATAAACAATTAAGGAGATTTTGTTTACCTGATTCAATTGTTTTGGCCACTAAAGTTTCTCCAAGACTTTAATTAAAACCCACACTGTTGAATTTGATGATGTCAGCAAATGAAGAGCAAAGTATGAAAGCAGAAAGTAGTTTGTCATACTTCACTCGTGTTACTTTGAGTTGAATATTCGGTGTAGTTTGTCTTATTTTTAGCATCTTATTTATAGGCATTGCCATTTCTGGTGTCCTTATATTTGACTCAACTCATAATTGTTATTTCTGAGAAAACTTGGCAAAATGCAAAAATCTGCCAATTCATCTTACTTTTTGTTGGGTTTTGTTTTGTATCAATTTTGGAGCAGGAAAATGAGATGAAAATGCTCCAAAATAATAATGTCTTACTAGTTTATTGTTTACTGTTCTTATTCATGGCATCATATCTTATCAGTTTGATGGATTGATTGATTGATTGAGTAGTGTGGTTGCGTCAGTTTTACCTGGAAGGCCATGGAGTTGGCCAGAGCGAGGAAGACTCTGAGGGGGAGTGACGCCTTGTAGGCCCTGTGGCTCCATAACCTGTGAGCGCCGGCAGTCACACCAAGTGCGCTGAACAGGAAACAGGCCGCAACTGGAAGACAGGAAGGAGAGGGAGGGGGAGAGGGAGAGAGAGAGGGCGGGGAGGGGTCAGATGGTTACATTTATCTTTAGGGAAACATTTACCAACTGAGATTCATTTTGCCCTGATCACAGCAGAGTCACGGGGACACGGTGTTCTTTCCACTAACAGCCGGGGCCTCTCCGCCATGAGGGAGCGGACAGAGCGGCGCGGTGGCACACAGGCTGGGGGGGAGAGTGGGGGGGCAGGCGGGTCATGGGCTCGCGCATTTGTTGTTGTAAAAGTGCTGAATGTGTTCCTATGTGCAGCCCAGACGAGGCTGAGCCGAGCGGGGGCTTCTGACTAGCAAAGAACATTATGTTGTGCCACGCGGCTCACAAAGTGGCGCCTGTGGCTCTGCCCATTGTGCTTTGTCTTCCCCCGGTGAAATAATATGCAGCTCCACATTGCAAAGACAAGGGAAAGAGAGGGGGGGGGGTGATTATGCAAATGCCAGAGTGGAAACAAAGTTGAGGCTGTTCAGTAATTGGAGTCATGCCTCCACAGTCTACCTATAAAGCACCAATTCTGATTATGGCTGAACAGTTTGGTCCCTTCCTCTGGATTGCAGATGCTTCTAATTCTGGATGACACACACACATTCCAAAGAGCCCACCGGTCTACGCTGGCTGGAGAGTGGAGCCTGCCACGGGAACACTCAGACTTTAAGTGGTCACGTTTAATTAAATCATTAATGTCCATAGAAGCGATGCTGCTTAAAAAGCTGTAAGGTTCGATCGTCTATAAATGATAAATAAATCCATTTGTCTTCAACCTTAAAGCGATTAAGTCTCAAACTGGGTCTCTGGCTGGACTTCTGTGAGTTACTGGAGAGGTTTGGAGACCCAGGGGCCTTCTAATGGGCCGTTATGGATCCATGTTGATATTCCTTCAAACTGACGTGAGGAGGCATCCACATGATGTTTGGAAAGATCATAATAAAAGCTTCAACATAAGTGTAAACGCACCAGAAGTGAATTGTGGTGGCAGGAAGAGCAGTTAGGAGTTGCATTCCATTTAGATGCGTCACTGCCAGAGTCACTATCACGGCTTCCTGACCTCATAAATGGAACAGTGCCATCATTATTGGACTTTAAGTGATAGTCCAGCGATGTTGATGAAGGAATTTGATTAGGAGGGAAATTACATCCAAACTGGGTCACAGAGTTTTTGTAAATTCCGACATTTTCGCTGATATTTGCCGTTCACTCTGTGCTCTTTCAACAGTGCAGAGACGAGAAGCATGCAGGCAACAATAACAGCTAAATGCATCATCTGGATTGCTAGATTAGGCTGCATGGGGATGTCTGCACTCACAGACTAAAGCTTCATGAGATTAACCTTTTAAAGCCTCTTTAAAGAGTAACTTGGAAATCAATCAATCATTAAAATGGAGAAGTAGAAAAGTCACACATTGAAAGCGGTGGCAGCTTGTTGCATTGTGGGGGAGGCAGAAACCCCCTAAAACCCCTCAGGTGTGTCGAGCACTTTTTTTTCATTTCCACCAATGACATGAAAGTGAAACTGTGCACTGGTATCCCCGCTGTTAGGTCGGATTGTTCTATTCTTTGAAATATCAGAAAGTCGGCCTCCCTCCTTCCTTCCTTCCTTCCTTCCTTCCTTCCTTCTACCAAAACCTCTCCCACCCAAGAACACCAGAGAGACAATGAAACGCGGGTGACATTCTTGGCAGAGCGCTCGATTTGACAGATTCCTAAATAAATATCAGGAATTATCAAGGATTTCAGCAAATTCAACAAAAAGCTGTCGTAGCTCGAGTTTCAACTGTAGCTGCTGCACTTCATTGATCTAAACTGTTGACAGCAAAAAGCACTTGTGACATTTGCATCTGCAGGTTTGATGTGAAATATGAGCAGACGAATCCAAACAAACAGTGAGTCATTCAGCTCGTTCCCACACATCACCCCCCCTCCACAAGCACACACACGCACACACAGGCTGAGACGCCAATGTAGTTTGCAAGTCACATAACACGAGCACATAATGTTCCTCTAAATATCCGAGCTGCGTGGGCCGTGAACGCAGCACGGTTGACCGTACACACATACTCACACCAAACGAACGTTAACGGCGCCGCGGAGGGGATGAGAAAGAGTCCGTACAGAGCCCCGGCGTGCAGGAGCGACATGGTGATGATGTTCCTCCACACCAGCCTCCTCTCGGGCTTCGGTCCGTCCTTCTCCCGGTACGTGTCATCGAACACATCCTCCGCCGTCGAAGCGTCCGCCGCGGCCTCTCCGTTCTGCCGATGCTTCGTGGCGGTTTCCGTGTCGGTCATTTTGTGAATGGAGGTCTGTAATGTGAAGGAAGTGCGCAGCAAGAACACACAAGCACACAAACACACACGCAACACACGCAGAGGAGACGTTAGACGCGCTGAAACGCGGGGGCAGCTTCTCTCTCGTGTGTTGAGCTGAAACGCTGCTCACCGCGATGAAGCTGAAGCTGAAGCTGAAGCTGAAGCTGAAGCGTCACGCCGGTGATGTTGATCCCCGGTTGCAGGAGCTTGTGGTTCCCTGTGCCGGCGTCGTTTTAAAGCAATTGGCGGATGAGGAAGCTGATTCCCGCCGCTCGGATCATCTCATTGGCTGCTCGCTTATCTGCTGTTGCACGTTTCTCCAGCCTTCATCCTCGCTGTTTGATCAGTAGATATGCGCGCTGTTTTTACGCAACATCTCCCGTGTCAAAGGCCCGCAGATGTTTTCCTTTGGCGTGACTCCGAGTCGTTGCTCAGCTGCGCAGTCAGACCAGAAGCAGCGCTTTGTTTACGCAAAGACCAGTCCGTCAGTCAGCTGGCTCAGCCAGGGGCGCTGCGGTGGAGGGGGGCGGCCCTGGGGGGAGTACCGTCCACCGTGTCAGCGTGTGGGAGTGGGGAGCGTTTATGAAACAGAAATGACAGCACACATGTATAAACTTAAACTTATATAATATAACATTTCTCTCTCTGTTGCATTGATTTCCACGCAGCAGCTGCATCACTCAGCAGGTTCACTCGCACTTTGTACCTTTGTCACTTGCACTGTGGATCCAAACACGCAATATAAAAAGTCATGTGAGCGGATTGAAGTTGGCACCAACTGCAGTGTGCTTAATCTAGGTGGTGGTGGTTATGTAATTGTAAAATGGTTTATTCAGGCGTGTAAACACCTTAGAGAGTGTCTGTCTGTGTGTGTGTGTGTGTGTGTGTCTCCACGTACTGACAGGAGTTGACACAGAGCAGCAGAATCCTTTTGATTCCATGCATGTATGTAGCTGATACACATTTTGTGCCTGTAATCACAGTGAGGACATGTATGTGTGACATGTGTTGTGTTCATGCAAACATACTGACAGTCACCGTGTGTACATGCACTCACTACTGTAATGTTAGGGTTATTTGTACAGGGGGAAACTGCACCTGCAGCACTTTCAGCACCTGTGAGATGCAGGTGGAAACTCTGAATACAGGGAGAGAGAGAGAGAGGGACAGCGAGAGACAGAGAGAGGTGGGGGGGAGTGAGAGGAGGGAGTGAGAGAGAAAGGGGGGAGAGAGAGAGAGGCAGAAAGGGGGGAGAGAGGGGGGGAGTGAGGGAGAGAGGAATAAAGAGAGTAGGCGTGAGGGAGAGAGAGAAAGAGAGGGAGTGAGGGAGAGGAGAGAGATAGAGAGCGCCCGAGAGAGGGGGGGGGGGGGGGGTGAGGGAGAAGGAGGGGTAGAGACAGAGAGAGGGAGTGAGGGAGAGAGAGGGAGAGAGAGAGGGGGGGGGGGTAGTGAGGGAGAAGGAGGGGTATAGACAGAGAGAGAGGGAGTGAGGGAGAGAGAGAGAGAGAGAAAAACAGGACCAAAATCATCTGACTACGGTGACTAACTGTGTATTGCAGTAACAATGAGGTCAAGATGAAATCAAACTATTCTTATCATTGATTCATCGTTGTGACGATAACATATCAGATAAAATGATGTCACTCTGATTACGTAAAGCCATAGGCCAGGGCAGAGACGTCTCCTCAGCAGGTTTCCCTCCCATATCAGCTTTATGAAAGATATGGGAAATTGTTTATGGTTATGAATGTGTTTACGAGTGTGTGTTTAATTCAGAGTGATAAGGGGCTTTCACAACCGTCTGCACCGTGAACGTGAACATGTCCAGACGGCAGAATAAGTCAGCAGCGTAACTCTGACTGGTTCAGTGACTGAGCGAGAACAAAACAGATGAATCCCGTTGGCTTCCTCCGAATAACATGGAATCAAACATGTAAACATGATGGTGTGATGGCTGCTCTAAGTGTAAATACAGGTGACAGACAGGTGCCATGGAAACAAGGCTAATCTTACCATGACAAACTAATGTATGATGTATTGATTTACCATCATGATGTTTTATTATTTGACATTTTTTTAAAGACTTACTGCTATTATAAATAATGTCCTGTTCTTTTATGATCTCTGCCATGTATAGATCCATATTCACACAATGTGAACGTACGGTATGATCACGCTTTGGGAATTTATAAACTTTCTAGAAAATTAAAACTTGGTAATTGTCTCTGCTTCATTTTTGACATTATTAATAATTAATTCTAACTTTTACTTGAACAAATTTGCCCCTGGAGGCGAGGCTGCTCTTGTATAAGCCAGTCAGTCAGTCAGTCAGTCAGTCAGTCAGTCAGTCAGTCAGAGGAGTTTTTCCTGCAAATGAGTGAAGCCACATGGGAGTGGAGTGACACTTTGCATATAAAATGTGGAAATTCAAAACCTTATCCCCCTCTCTGGTTGCCCATGAGTCTGTACGTGATCGACCTGCACGCAAAATAATGAGCACAAATTACTGCCGACTCATTCATTTCTTTACATCATCGTCATTCCATTACTTCACCAAGGTGGGGAAAAAATTGGGACGCGTTATCTTCTGACCAAGGACACTTTGTTGCAACGGATGACAACATCATAAACTGTGATAACCTCATAGGGGGGACTATGGCCTCTCATACTGTACACATAGAATGAATGACTTTTAGTGACTCCTCAGGTGGCCCTGTGGCAGTTGTGGAGAGGGCGACAGAACGGCTCCATCTGCTGCACGAACGCGACTACTGCAAGGGGGAGGAGGCGCCGGCGGGACTGGACGCAACAACCTCCACACCAGCAAACACATCAGTCCAAACAAACGACTTACAAACTGAATTCACTCCATCTAAAAGAGAAATAAGAGCCGGTGGAGTTCAACCTTTGACATATGTTAATTGTGATGAGTTACTTGTGATGTTTATTGGTCCATATTGCAGTGAAATGTGTTACTACATCCATGATATGATGATCTTTGTTGTGTCGGATGGCATTAAAGTTGAATAAACACAGGAATGAACAACAACACTGTCAGCTTTGCAAAAGGGGAGCTGCTGTATTGGGATTGTGCAGGTGTACCTAATAAAGTGGTCACCGTGTATTTCCCGTGATTAAAGTTTGAAACACATCTCTGTTATCTCTCAAAGAGCATCACCAGTTCACAGTGTGGCGTGTGAGGGAACATGTCCACGGGCACGGCCAGGGTCGGCGAAAACGCATCCCCCTGAAGTTTCCGCCGTGGGTCAGGAGCACAGCAGAGCTCCCTGAAGTTCCTCATGGCCTCACCCTCCGGCTTACAGGAAACGTAGACGAGTCTGCGGATGGCTGTTTGGTTTCTCAGGGCGCGGATCACGCGGTGGTGCAGGCCGGCTCGGGCAGGGTTAACCACAGCTGTCAGGCCGCCGCCCGCAGAACCGAGCCGGGTCATGAGGTCGGGGAGAACCTCCTCTGCCCTCCCGGGGATGAAGTCACAGTTCAGCACATTGTTGAGCGCCGCATTGTGTTTGGCGTCTTCCACTGCCTGTTCGATGAGCTCTACGCCTATGATTCTGTCCACTCTGGGCGAAGCTATGATCCCGATAGCACCCGTCCCACAGCAAACATCCAGCAAAGTACCTGTTGATTTCTTCCTTCCGTCTCTTTGTTGTGAGATCGGGAGGCACAGGTCTCTCACTATTCCGTACAACACCTCAGCAGCTGCCTGGTTCACCTGGAAGAAGGCGTCAGCAGAGATACGGAACTGGAACCCCAACACCTGTGAGCCCCAAAACACAGGGACAGCAGGAAGAATAGTAAGTGTCATGAAAGTACATCATTTATTTGAGAAATAAGTTCTGAATGTACTGAAGTAAAGCTTTGTAAACATAGGTTGCAAGTCAGATGAGTTCTGGTAACATTAGGAACAAGAGAGTAAAGATGCATGAATTTTTAAGGTGTAAATTTGAGAGTATCGAGCTGAATCTTTAAAATCAATATTCAATTATTTGGGGAAATAAATACACAAATGCTGCTTCGTACTCAACTAATGGTCATGCAATCAGTCTCCATCGCCTCTTTTGCAGATGCAGTATAGAAGAAATCAGTATCAAGACTCTGTGCCAGTTCATCCATCAATACTGGCTCAAGGTATAAGAAGGTACCCAGTTCCTGTGCGATATCCCCCCGTGTAATAATAATGTGTTATAACCTCCTCGTATATGTGCGGTTGACCATGCAGGAGCTGATACGGGGATTCCTGGTGACTGCAGCGGGTCATGGTGCTCTCTTGGAAGAACAGCGAGTCCAGCTGACAGACCGATCCAGGGCCCCGGGTGAAGTAGTCCACCAGCTCAGCTTTGTGGGCTGCCACCTCTGCCGGGGCGAGGGTCTGCGGGTGAAAGTACACGATGGCCATGGTGTGGCCCTTTGCGTTGGTCCTCACCGTCACCTCTCTCCAGTGGCCCCCTGTGTGGAAAAGCAGGCAGGGCTCCAGAGGAGAGAGGCGAAGGAAGTCCTGGTAGCACCTGGCCACCACCTTGTGTTTCTCTGGCATGTTGAGCAAGTGGTCTCCGTTGACGCAGACAATGTTTTGCTCCCTGCCTGTGCCCACGTAACACCCAACCGTCTTGGGATTCCCGTCCACACCTCTGTTGACGGAGAAGTTGGACTTGTTGCGGTAGCCATCCTTCACCGGCGATGGCAGAATGGGCATGAGGGGGAAGCTGAGTTTGTCTTTGATGGAAGACGATGACAGATACCTGGCGAGCTTGGACAGAATGCTTCCCTGACGCTGTTGCTTGAGCTCCAGCTGTTCTTCATACCTCAGTCTCCACAGGGGGGTCACCACATCAGCCAATCTCTCCTCCCATGATGCATTTTCATTCAAAACAGGCTTCCTGGTTCTTTTTCGCCATTGTTTCTCTAAATGTGGTTTCGACCAGTCAGCTGAACAAGTCTCTTTAGTTGAGAACAACAAGCAGGGGGTTCTAAATGCACCATGAACCTTACTTTGAAGACATGTTGCTGCTCTGCAGGACCCTGCTACTACATTCATTGTAATCATCAGCTTATGTCACAGAGAACCTACACACAGCTTCACCCTAACTGACTTCAGGTTCCTCTGGTTCAAAGTAGATTAAAGGTGTTTCCGTTCTCAAGGTGCCTGAGCTTATGTTCGAGTCCATGCGTGTGTGACGTCACATCTGCGAGCCACGCAGCCTCTTAGTTCGCTCCCTAACGATTCGTTCTCTTTGAACTGTTCTTTTAGGAGAACAGTTTAAGGTGCTGTTGTAGTGTATTGTACTGCGGAAATGGGAATGTCCTGAGAAACAAGAATGTTGGGAAGACACCAGAGCGCATGAGAGAAATTAACCCCTCGCTCATTTTCACAGCAATGGCTTGTTGACGCGTCACACATTTATATTTATCTTCTCTGATTTCTGCTTGATATTTTCTGTTGGTATCAGTTATGGTGCTTAGCCTTTCAATTCTACCTTTCCACTAATTTCAGAGCAGAGGGAATGCCACAGCGTTCATCCAGCAGCCCACTTGTGTTCCGCCTGAATCTTTCAGAGCAACGAAGGCGACAGTTACAACATGTTTGAGCCGAACGTCACTAAATTGTGTGAACGAGCCTGAACGATTATTCTAGTGAACGGACTCAAAAAAATCGAATCACCGAGACAGAATGGGATTTCTCTCTGTGCGCGTTTCCGCCGACGTCATCTCTATGCGTCACTGGGGCAAGTAAACATTTCCGCTGAGTCGCTAATTGCGATGGAATCAAACAAGGACGAAGCGGAGCGGTGCATTAAAATCGCCATAAATGCGATCAGCAACAGTCAGGCGGAGAAAGCCAGGAGGTTCCTGGAAAAGGCGCAGCGCTTGTTTCCGACAAATCAGGCCAAAAGTACGTCGAATGAATGCCCGTTTCGGTGGAGATTCGGTGTCAGACCGTGGGCCCAATCCGCTAACGTTAGTTAGCATAATGATCACACACTCGCTGCTCCTCCTGTAGATGGTACTTGTAGTTTTTTGGGACGCCCGTGCAAGTTTAACGCTTCTATGTTGTTATTGGTTCGCATTAAAGTGCGATCGTATATGCGCGTATGTTGCATTTTCGTTAAGTTTGACTCCTATGTCCGTTCTGCTAGCTACGCGGTTACAGGTAAACGAGTGGCCGAGCTATCTGGGGGTCACTAGCTTAAATGCGCTCTGGTGACGGTACGACACCATTTAAACGGCAACATTTTGTTATTTGTTACATGTAGCTTTCACCAGGGTACGTTCAGGAGAATATGACACATTATAACCTGAATGTCATCAAAGCGGCGATCAAAATTTAAACTAGGCGGCGCTGTCGCTGTAATTATTACGTTATAAAATGTTATAATTCTCTGGTTTATTTAGCTTAATGCAATATAGTGTTGTGTATTAAAACCTCAACAATTTCAGTAAAACGGAGATGCAAAATTGCTCTTTTCCTTGAATGGTTTATTAAAGAACGTCTGAAATATATATTTTGACTGAATGTTTGCCCAAATTGTACATGTTTCATGATAGGAGACAAAACGTAAGGCATTGAGATGGACAACTAAAGGGTCCCTGGTTTAACATGGTTGATAGTAAACATGGTAACCAGTTAATCAGCAACAAGCACTGTAGTAATGTGTAACTGTGACTTAATCAACTTTGTAGCTTTGTTTGTTTGAGGACATCACCATTGTTTATTGAAATGGATTAGAGTCGCAACGCAGTATTTTGACTTTGTTATTTTGTGTTTATTAATGAAACATGTATGCCAGGTTTACCCATGAAGTGACACATGTAAACTGAAGATTAAAGGAGAGTTGAACTCAGCTTGTACGTCCCCACTTTGTTTTCCAGGCTTGTTGGACTCGCTATCACAGAATGGGAAGCCTCCAGATGAGAACGGTGGTCCTGTGAATGGAGATGGCCCCTCCATGAGACACCGTTTCCCTACAGAGGAGCCCAACGCATCGGGACAGGCGGCCACCGACGCAGCCAAACCGTACACTGCCGAACAAGTGGAGGCTGTCAGAAGGTGGCGTTGACTGAAGAGAAATGGGCCTGGCGTGTTTGTGGTTTTGGCTTTTACCTTGACAGTGCTAACCATCTCTGTTGTTGTACCTACAGGATTAAGAGCTGTAAAGACTACTACCAAACTCTGGGAGTAGAGAAGAGCGCCTCTGATGAGGATCTTAAAAAGGCGTACAGGAAGCTGGCTCTCAAATTCCACCCGGACAAAAATCACGCGCCCGGAGCCACAGAGGCGTTCAAAGGTAAAAACTCAAAAGCAGATAGCAGCTATGAGGGACGCCATGATGTCTTTCCAGGCCTTTTGACGCGTGTATATATATATCTGGCCCCCTTTTCCAGCTATCGGTAACGCTTACGCCGTGCTGAGCAACGTGGAGAAGCGGCGGCAGTACGATCAGTATGGAGAGGAGCGGTCACACCCGACCAGACACAGGCACCACCGCGACTTTGAGGCCGACATCTCGCCTGAGGACCTCTTCAATATGTTCTTTGGCGGAGGCTTCCCGACTAGTAAGTTCAGACCCCGATGAAGACAGGAAGGAGGCATTACGCGTTGAAAAAGTCTATTTACACAGATACAGTTCTGTTTTGAAAGCAGTGTTCCATCTAAAATATCAAACTGTGACACTGTTGTTGTTCTATGGTTTGGTTTGAGAAATGCAAACGTAATCTGAGATGTTTGATTTTCATTTCTCTCATTTCTGTTTTTCAGGTAATGTTCATGTTTACAGAAATGGCAGAATGCACTTCGGCCATCACAACAGACAAGAGAGACGAGAACAGCAACGAGATGTGAGTCCTGACTGCACTGCTGTGTTGTATCTAATGTCATTTAATGTAATTCAATCATCTAGGTCGCCTGCGTAAAGGACGACACTTTCACCGTGGTCCCTAACGGCGACAGACCAGGCAGTATCAATGCCGTAATACACACACACACTGTACGGCAGCGTGTTCGGCTCATGCTGAAGGGTGTGACGCCTGTTTGGGCCAAACGCTGCAGAATGTTCTCTACTCTGTTATACGTTCATGTAAACTGCAGCCTCTTGTAGTTTGGTCGCCGTGTGTGTTCCCTGTGTACTAACGTGCGTCTCTGTGTGGACAGGGAGGTCTGGCTCTGTTTGTCCAGCTGATGCCCATCTTAATCCTCATCATCGTGTCCGCTCTCAGCCAGATGATGGTGTCCCAGCCCCCCTACAGCCTTAGCTACCGCCCGTAAGTCCTCCGCTCTCTGAGGTTTTGAGAAGACGCCTCTCTCAGCGTTTTTTTCACACCGTTATCTCCCAACTTGTCTGTTCCCCCAGGTCAGCGGGCCATATTCACAAAAGGCACACGTCACACCTGAAGGTGCCTTTCTACGTGGGCGACCGCTTCAACGACGAATATTCGGGGACTAATCTGAAGAATGTGGAGAGGAGCGTAGAAGAAGACTTCATCTCAAACCTTAGAAACAACTGTTGGAAGGAGAAGCAGCAGAGTGAGTAGAAGGCTGCAGCTTCATGTGGAGCTCATAGGCCCGGTTTGGAGTCTTGAGCTCTGCTGACACGCTCTCTCCCTCTTGTTCTTTCAGAGGAAGGATTACTTTATCGCGCTCGTTACTTCGGGGATTCTGAATTGTACCAAAGGGCTCAGAGGATGGGGACCCCTAGCTGCTCCAGACTATCTGAGATCCAGGTTATGCTAGACGGCTAAAAACCACTTGCGCGCACATGGGTAAGTCTGTACAGTACACACACACCTAAAACTCCACAAGCTGCTCTCTCCCGGAGGCTCACACAGCCTCAACACACACACTTAGCACAACAAAATATTCCACCTCTAATCTTTGGAATGTAAATATCACGATTTGATTCACGATTTTCTGCCTTTGCCGCTTTGTCTCCTCCTCCAGGTTCGTCTGTACTTGAATCTAATTAGAAATCCGTTGGAGCCCATTCAGATTGGAGCAAATTACTGCAGCAAAGCCAGAGAATGAAAGATGCCTTACACGCAGTGGCGGGCAGCAGACCTCATCAGGGAAACCTCTCTGCAACTCCGTGTAGACCGACCTTCCTCTAGAACTGTGACCAGCTTCGAGTCGAGCGCTGACGTTTCTCTTTACACGCGTGTCTTCAGGACGGCGAGAGTCCGCTGGGCTTCACGTCGGAACGTAAGAGCGTAGTTGTAGTCTTGTCTGTTCTGAACGTTTAACGAAGCTGCTACGATAGCTTTTCTCTGTCCCGATTCCTTTTCGTTTCCCTTTGAGAAACCCCTCATGGCCTTCTCATTCGACACTACCACACACACACACACACATGTCTGAGCCACTGGCGAGATAAGAGTGATTTTTATAGATCTTACCTATGTAAATACTCATTTTACTTTTCATAGTGCGGGGTTTACTGAAGTTAATATCGTTGAAACTAATGTTATGTGGATTTGCTTGTAGCCTGTTTGATCATAAGTATTGAGAATAATTGCACAATTAAAAGTAAACCATATTTATTAAATTAATCCTGCTAAAAATTGTATAAAGTTTTCTTTGAATTAAATCTGTCTGAGTGTGTGTCGCATTTTGTGTTTCTAACAGCATTGACGAGTTTAAACTTTGACCAAAAAGTATGAAATCTGTTGCATCGCATTGATTGAAGGTTTTGGGAGATTTAAAGGCCAAACCTCACCTGTGAGTTTGATCAGTGCTGCCCCTAGTGGACAGTACCGAGTCCTGCTGCCTGCTTTAAATCGGAAATGTGGTTTGTTAAGTTCTGAGCAGGAGAGTTGAGGTGCAATGTTTGTGAATGTAATGTCTTGTATCACACAAACTGCATTCATGTGAGCTTATTGATTGTTTTTTCTCAGAAGTCATTGAGCTGTGAGCAAATGAGGTCAGCACGCAGGAATTATCCAGCCTCCTAACCATGATTGTTACCCTCACTTTTACCTCCCCTAAGACGAAAGAAAGCTTTTGCTCGACATAATCGTGACTCAGGTGATGTCGGTTTTCCATCAAGCCGTGAAAAGGATTTCACTTTTAAAAAACAGACGTGTAGAGGCTCGGGGTCAGAACTTTTCAATCAAGCCACGTACCACTAGTTTTTGTCAGATGTGTGTATTACTGTATTAGAACAATCAAGCATGTGCATTACTGATAAGGTAGATTACAAAGGAAGTAGAAGAAAAGTCACAAAGTTATGAAAATAGAGTTTATTATGAGTATAAATACAGAGATGTTTTAGATTGTCAACAAACTGATAAACAAACCATGGTCAAATACTGTTTCACCTTGGCCCGTTTGCGGACCCCAGTTTTGAGTTGATTCACCTTAAACCAGGTGAGTAGCTGCCATGAGACACAATGAAGTCATTCATACATCAAGTGTTTCATTGGAGTGCTTTAGTTCGTCATGTATGTTGTAGAACACGCGACTCCAGTTCATCTCATCCCTTTTGTCAGCAGCAGCACTCCTCCACCAGAAGCTCCCCCGAGCTGTACAGTTTCTGTTTGATGGCCCTGAACCCTGCGTCCAGCCTCAGCGTGTCCGGCGTGTGCGGCTTCTTGTCCCCCTTAAAGAGTCTCTGCACCTTCAGCCACAGCCCGCCGGCCTCCGCCCTCAACACCAGGGTCACGTGAAAGGTCGGCACCACGTCGGCGTCCACCGCTATTTGCTCCAGTTTGCATAGAGAGTCGTGTCGGTCCACACACAGGTCTACGAGGGCCCCCCTGAGCCCGCAAGGCTCGCTGGCGGCCAGGTGGAGCAGCTCCTGGCCGACGCTGGGCAGCAGACACTCGGGTACGAGGAGCCTGGAGCAGCCCAGAGTGTCCGACGTGGCCTTTAACCGTTGAGCAATGATTTCCACAACCTCTGCAGCCAGAGTCTCTTCCAGGGGATAACAGAGGACGCTGCTGTCTGCGTCCACCACTGAGCCTGAAACAAGAGGTCACGGGGTCACAGGTGAACAACAGAGGACGAATACTGCAGCGGAAAAGTCCATCTCAAGTAGAAACCCTTTGTATTGTATATCTACTCTACTCTACTCTATCAGCATTAACCGTCTATCTGATCCATAGATTGCCATTATGTTTTGACTCCCAAACCCTCCAGGACTTACCGGTGTCCCCCTCGCTGCACTCCAGGTGTGTGAGTGTGTGGTTGAGCGGCTTCAGCTCAGCCAGCCTGAGCAGCAGACTGGCCCAGGAGAGCTTCGGGGACGGAGGGAAGCTCCCATCCAGAGAACCGCTGAGAGAACCAGACATCTGCCCTCAAAAGGTACAAAGAAAAGTGTCTAGATTGGAAAAAGTGCAGTGGTCTTCAGCAGACAGACAGGCAGTCCAGAGCAGCAGAAGAACAGAGCGAGACGAAGAAACAAAGCGTTAAATAGCAGAAGCCGCGCCCCTTGGGATTTTTGAACCAATGGGAGCCCACCTCACGTCCACAGCCCTTTATCCTGCCTGGTAACATATTTTGGTCCCCTTTGATGAGGGAGAAGACCCCCCCCCACACACACAAACACATACACACACATTCTTAAACTATACGTTTTCATTTTGTTTTATTTTAGTTGAGCAATACAAAGGGCATTTCCAAATCGGCGCGCAACAACAAGCAGACGCGCCATCGATTTTGGGGAGGTTTAGATCCATAACTCACGTAAATGAGTGAAGATCCGCGCTGTCACGTTCCGCACGTAGGCTTCGTGTTTCAGACTAAATGACTTGATTCTATTGTTGACCTAAGAAATGCTCCAGTCTTTGGGTTTATGGAGGATCGGACCAATCGGCACCGAAAACACAACTTTTATAAATTTTAACGAAAATGTAGAAAGTGAGTTGTTTTGTATGAATTCGATGACTGTATTCCCTCAAATGATCGTCTTTGTAAAATCCACGTTATCGTAGTATCGTAGTATAACCACCTCTGCCTTTTACTGAAAGTAAACAAACTATTACGGCCCAAAGTTTCTTTTTTCTTTTCTACCACTGTAAATGTGTTTCATGAGTTTATTCAGTGTCTTTTTGGTGTAATCAATAAGCACATCTCTCCCTCCTTTCCTCTCTCGCACAATATTACAAAATAATGCAATAACACTGGATTTTTCTGCATTTTCGAACATTTAAATGGAGTCCCTGATGTGTCAAATAAGTTTACAACAATCTTCATCTTCATTTGTGTATTCATATGATTATTTACATTGGTGTTTCCCAAACCACCAACTAGGCTTTAGTGTGTTTAGCTACGGTGCAAGCAGATGCTTGTGGCTCTCATACAGTCAGGCTGAAGTAATGTTAGGTTGAGCTCTGTCCTCTTGGCTGTTGCAAAAGGTGTAATACGGTTTGTGGCCAGGTGGGGGCCTCGCTTCGCCACTTTCAAATCACTTCCACTGGACACGCTGCTACATGCATGTGCCTTGTACGTGCGTGTGTGTTTGTGTGCAATGGTGGACGAACTATTCAAATGTTTAAATACTAAAAAGTAAGGCGTCATCATGATGCATTTGTCTTATTGAAGAACGCATTTGACATGACATGGGACATTTTGGAGATTGTTTTTGATACAGAAAGGGGGTGGGGGGGATAGAGAGAGAGAGAGAGAGAGATAGGAGAACTGAGACAGGCGAACTGAGACCCTCAAGCAAAATAGGCAATGTAATGTTCAGGTAAATTGAAACAATAGGGTGACAGACAGACAACAGCAGAGAGCAACGGCTGCCAAAGGTTGTGTAAACATGACACAGTAGTGAGATCGCTGAGTCCTGGAGGACATCAGTGTTGTTGGTTCAATGATCTCATAGGTACAGTTTTTACAGGTTGATGTCAAATAGTGCAGGCAGTTACAGATGGCATCAGGCTGTGGTGGAGAAAAGAAAAGGAGGGAGAGAGGAGGAAAACAAAAAGAAGAAATTAGTGATGGCAAGATGAAGCTTCATGAAGCATTGAAGCTTTCCAGCCAATTGGTTCACTCATGGGTCGAAGCTTCACGTTTCTTCATTTGCTCTACTGTGCAATTAAGTGGACAATAAATGTGAAACAGTCAGTGTGATTATAATGACGCCATGGCTTTGGTGTGTGAAGCTTTGAATTGAATAAATCAGGAGTGGTTAACCCAGGTACGTTTGGACCTCCACTGATGCGTCTGCAGTGACATTTTTGGTCCTCGCTAACAAACGTGCAATAAAGTCCCGGGTCCCCAAAATGTGAGAGCGGGGGAACGATTGCGTTTCGCTGCCCCTCATATTTCGAATCATGATAGCTCTCCTCCAAAATTGTAGATACATGGTTTTCGCGAAGTCAAGCTTATTCCAGAGGCATACAAGACATTAAAATGATAAGGTATCAATAGCTAGAAAATGGACTCAAGAATGCAGATGTATTAGAATGAAAGAAACATCAATGTAGTAACTAAATAAAGCAAACGGCCCAACATACGCGAGAGTGGAGGGTGGAGTGACTGATTTCCATTTTGCATTTCCATTATTTATCCTGTGCAGGATCAGGGAACTGAAGCCAATCTGGACTCGTGACCTCAGTATTTCTAAATCCACGCCCGCAGCCCTGAACGGAAATGTGGAAATAAAACGTGACAGGTCCTGTGTTTTACAATTCAAACAGGCCTGAGAGAGCTGTTAGGCCGCTTCGCCTCAGGCTATGAAGGTCATGAATAATACATTTATTACCAAATGGATTGTTAATAAGTATTTTCCTCTGGAACAATTTGCTTTAATCAGACATGCACTGTGAAAGCCTAAGAGGTCCTTTTATTTTTCATTCTGTTTCTTTCAGTTATCACTGTATTATAACCAGAGCAATAATGAGGCACTTAAACAGGGAACACAAAGTATTTAGATCAGATGAAGCCTCTCCACTCGACTATCAAGGTGCTAATGTTAGTAATTAATTTTAGAAAGCATGCAAAAGATCCCAGGTTCTTGTTTGCCAGTGTGTAACTATAGCAACAATGTACCCCTTTAAATACGACTCATCCTTTTATGAGGAATTAACACAACAAATTGACCACAGTGTCCAAGTTTTTGTGGCTGTAGAGGGCGCTGTGCAAAGTCAGGGAGAGAGAACCCTTTGATATCACAGGGGGGTTTGTGTTGGTGCTGAGGCGCTCATTTATACAAACAACAACAATGTGCCCTGAGAGACACTTTGGCGCGAGCCCCTCCACCGTCCCAAAGCACTCACGGCAGCCTCGCGCAGCAGAGACCAGACCAGACTCCGCCCCCAGACTGCAAGGGAATCGTGCGGGCGTTCCCTGGCTTACAGAGCGAAGTTCAAACTGTCTGTTCAAAAAAAATTTATGGTTATGGCGATAAATGTCCATGTTTTACTCTGACTTGTTTTAGGCCCCTAAGTGAAGCATAAGGTTAGAAACTAAACCAAACTTAAGAAAACCACAAAAAACGTAGAGATAGCAATTCCACCACATAACAGTATTTTGATTAAGTTTGTTATTCGAACTTTTATCAATACATGTTAGAAGAAGGAAACCTGGAGAATCTGAGGACAAATGGTCAAATTTCATCAATATTTTAACAGTAAGCGCTTTACTTATTAATATTAATATATTTACTGAACTGTTTGGATGAAGAAACCAAGAATAAAAACATTTTCTATCAAGTGAACATGTTGTGAAATTTGAACTTTGACCTGAGCTGAGCCGATGAATCACCTGCTTGTTACCTGCTGCAACCATAAGAACATAAAAAAGAGGCATTGTGTCAACATGATGATAAACCACTAAAACAAAAGTTCATTCAGAGTCCAGCAGAGCTGCAGGGGACAAGACTGAAGAAGAAGAGACGCCAGAGGATCAGAAGTTTGTCCACAGCACAGCAGTGTCTCAGCCAAACTCTGGTGAGTCCAGACAGAATCTTGACTGTTTGAGCAGCTTAACCTGAACAGCAATGCTAACGTAGATGCTAACTTACTAACTGCTATCATGCAAGCAAAATGTTAGCATCTTCTATGTGACCTGTAGGCGTATTGGCCTGATAATGTTAGCATTCATTCCGAAACAAGAATCAGTCTTATAGCTGGAGTTCAGTTGGACAAGCTAACAGGCTAACATGTCATGCTAACACGCTCACATATGAACTGTTCACATTTGATGCGAAGCAGAAACTAGAACCAAGTCCACCAACACAGAGCTGAGACTGAAGTCCAGGATTTGACCTTTAGATTGTGGTTTCCCCTCTGACGCCCCCACTGTCTGAACTATGTAACTGCAGCTACATTGTGTCTCCACATTTCATTCATTAATGTCAGATCAGATGTTGATCACTGAGGAGCTTTAAAGCTGCTGGTGTGGTTACAGACTCTTAGTTCTGTTAAACTCTCAGTGATCGGGTCGTCCCAGAGTCGTTTTTCCTCATTGTCACGTTTGTTCTCAGTTTGTAGATATGTCTGCTGCCAGCTGTCTGCTGTCTGAAGATCAGTTCCGGTGCCCCATCTGCCTGGACGTCTTCACTGATCCAGTCACCACACCATGTGGGCACAACTACTGCAAGATCTGCATCAGTCAACACTGGAGCAGTAATGTCCAGTGTGTGTGTCCTCTGTGTACAGAGGTGTTCTACACAAGGCCTGAGCTGAAGGTCAACACATTCATATCTCAGATGGCTGCTGACTTCAGAGAGTCCGCTCAAAACGAAGCCAGCAGCAGATCAGAGGAAACAGAAGTTGAGTGTGACTTCTGCTCTGGTACCAAAGTTAAAGCCATCAAGTCGTGCCTGAAGTGTGAGGCCTCCTACTATCAGACTCATCTGGAGCCTCATCTGACAGCAGCACTGAATTCACACCAGTTGATCAATCCTGTGGACAACTTGCGGGACAGGATGTCTCAGAAGCTCAATAAACCTTTGGAGCTCTTTTGCAAGACCGACCAGATGTGTCTTTGCATGCTTTGCACTGTTTTTGACCACAAGAACCATGAATTTGTTTCTCTGAAAGAAGAATACAAAGCGAAGAAAGCCGAGCTGGAGAAGACAGTGGCTGAAATTAAGCAGAAGATGCAGCAGGGACGACTGAAGATCCAAGAGATGAAACAGTTTGCAAAGCTCAGCAGGAAAGCTGTGGACAGAAAGAAAGTAAAAGGAGTTCAGCTCTTCGCCGCTCTGAAGCAGCATTTGGAGAATATCCAGGCCGACTTCTTTGAGACTGTGGATGAGCAGCAGAAGAGCACAGAGAAACAGACTGAAGACTTCATCAAAGAGCTGGAGCGGGAACTCTCTGAGGAGATGGACAGAGTTGCTGAGGCGGAGAAGCTCTTACGCTCTGAAGACCACCTCCACCTCCTCCAAAGCTTCTCATCCATCAGCACTGATCCTCAAACCAAGGACTGGACACAGATCACAGTCCATCAAAGCTCATATGAGAGGAGCCTGGAGAAAGCTGTGACTCAGCTGAAGGAGGCCATCAGTAAAGAGATGAAGAAGCTGCTGGAGATGGAGATGAAGAGGATCCAGCAGTTTGCAGTGGATGTGACACTGGATCCTGATACAGCTCATCTTAAACTCATCCTGTCTGATGATAACAAACAAGTTTATCATGGTGATGTGAAGAAGAATCTCCCAGACAACCCGCAGAGATTTGATAGATATCTTAATGTTTTAGGAAAGCAGAGTTTCTCCTCAGGAAGATTTTACTACGAGGTTCAGGTTAGAGGAAAGACTTGCTGGTGTTTAGGTGTGGTCAGGGAGACGAGCAACAGGAAGGGAAACCTCACAGTGAGGCCTCAGGAAGGTTTCTGGACTGTTATGTTGAGGAATGAAAATGAGTTCTCAGCTGGTGATGTCCCTCTTGTCCCTCTGAGTCTAAGGTCAAAGCCTGAGAAGGTGGGAGTGTTTGTGGACTATGAGGAGGGTCTGGTCTCCTTCTATGACGTGGATGCTGCAGCTCTGATCTTCTCCTTCACTGGCTGCTCCTTCACTCACAAGCTCCTCCCATACATCAATCCCTGTGTTAATGGTGGTGGTGCAAACTCCGCCCCTCTGATCATCTCAGCTGTCAGTCACACTGAGTAACCTGCAGGAGTTTATATGAAACAGTTCTCTGTCGTTTAAGGGAACAAGAGTACAAATGATGAGCTGATCTGCATTCTGCACTTTGACTTTTCTTCACATTCTGATTCATGTGTTTTTTGATTGATGATATCATATTTGTCTTTGATGTTTGTCGTTGCTTCTTACTGCTGTAACACAACAATCTACCCAAACTGATCTGATCTAATAACTGTTCATCAATAAATTATACATTGCTATTGCATATTATACATGCTGCCAACATATCACAGATTAATGTCAAATGTTCTAATGTCAATAAATGTTGTGTTGTGGTTGGATTAGTGAAGAGCATTTATGAATCAGCAGAATTCTGTCATTGATCTTTGTCACATTTGTGATTATTTGGAACAAAAGCAATAAAAAAATCTTGGATGAGTTCATGTCAGCTGTGTTTCTTGAAATGTTCATGGTCTTATCAATAACCTGTTCAGTTACACTTTTGAAGTCATTATTCCTGTACAGAAACCATTTTTTGACTTTTTCAGGGTTTAATTTTCAACAGGTTTCTTTTTTGTCGATTTAACTGTTTTATCGTAAAAAAGAAAGAAGCAATATCAACTTAGGACAGAGTGGTATTGATGGTTTGCACATTGTGTTAATATCTTAATATCTTTTGTACAGTAGAGAGAGAGAGAGAGAGCGTTCTGCTTAATTTGAACTATGAACTTTCCCATCCAAGCAAAACAAAAAGTTTCAAACATTAACACTCCAATTAATCATGCAAGCTTTTCCAGCTGACGCTCAGCTTTTCCAGCCTCTGGTCTTTTGCTCCTTGACTCTGCTTTCTCCAGCATTTTCTTTGGTTTTACGCACACTGGCTTGTTTACTCTGGTCCATCTTCTCCTGTTCTCATTTTCTCTCTCTTCTTCTTGAATCATCTCGAATCCCCCTTTGTTTCTTTCGTCTTCTATTTTCCCAGGTTGATGTATCAAACTGATCGTATCAAACATCTAACCAGCGTTATTATAAAGCACAAGTAACGGAGGTGTGTGTGTAAACCATCTTTGACTGCCTGTAGATAACACAAAGAGCAGAACAACGGCAGCCGGGAGTTTGTTTCATTCCAGCCAACCCACTGAATTAATTAACGTTAATTAACTGCAACTGATGAAGGTTGTTGATGGCGTTTGTTGTTTCAGCTGCTGAAATCAGTCGCTGGCTAAAGAGACTCTGTTAATAACGTAAGCTGTGATTAAAGCTGAAGCCGTTGCTTTGCGATATGAAAATTGCATCCTTTCAAATTGCTGTTTCAACATAAAAATGTTTTTGCTTTCTCCCCTGACTGGTTTCCTGAAGCAGTAGGAGTACATTTGACAGAGACAAGAGGTTGCCATGTTGAAAAAGCAGGAAAAAAATTGGATCTTTATTCTTAATCTTAATGATTTGCATTCATGTTTCTAAGCATTATCATCAAGCCAAGATAAGAACTAGTCTAACTAAGTCCTGAATCAGGCTAAGTTAGTGGAGGTCCAGACCATTTTTGACAGTTTTTGTGACAATTCGCAGCACTTTCTGGTACCATGTTCCTGATGCATGAACATTACTGGATGTAAGGTTACTTCTTGTTCTCACTGAGCCTGGATATGCTTGAGTCGCCACATGTAAACAGTGTTAGAAATTGATTGCTTGTGACTGCCACATGTATTGAGATCGATGTTGTGTCTTTGACCTTGGCCAGGTGACCTTAGCCGATGACCTGAGCCCCACGTCTGTGTGATTACAGCTCTGCTCTGCTCTAACAGAACAGTTCACAAAGTAACCCCACCCCCCCCAACACACACCCCGGGCAAATTCTAATCTGCATCACACGTGGAAACGGAAATAGATCTGGTTCCGAACGTGATGTAAACGCTTCATAAGTTATGAATCGTAACCACGTGACAGGAGGAATTCGCTCCCGGTGATTATTTATAAACTCTTACCTGGTCTGTCCCAAAGCTTACCCACAATGCCATTTCTCAGTTTAGACCCACATTCATTATTTAGCGAGGCTGTCACTGTTATGCTTTTAGTGTTGTTTTGGAATTCAGGAATGCTCTTGGAACCTCTAATCCCTCAGCTGTATCCCATCAGCTAGTTCACCATATTTTACAGACCTGCCAGTGTTAGATTGCAGCTTGTTGTTGAAATGTCACTTGGTGCTGCCAGTGTTTGCCCATTTTCGGTCGCAAGTCAACGCATTTACTGGCAATTGTTGCTGCAAAATATCTTGACAAGTGATTTTTGACCTTTATTGAGTCCTAAAAGTCCTAAAGGTGAGACAAATCTGCCAGTAAAGTGAGGATATTTGGACATTTCCAACAGAAAGTGGTATAAATCATCACAGCAGCACAGACAGAATAAGAAAATCAAACCTTTATGACTGAGGTTTTAAGGTTTACTGATTTTAAAGTATGAAATGAGTGACACAATGGAGAGCAGAGGTAAGGCAGAATGCGGCTGTTTCACAAACGTCCCTCACAGCCACGACTGACTTTGTCTCTATGTGTCGTGCAGGCCGATTGTTTTTGATGACAGCAGCAGCAGGACATGTTTTGTTAATGAGCATCATCTGATCTTTACACGTCTCCGCCCTGAAGCTTACATTCCGCCGTCAACGTTACATTAAAAGGAACAGACACTTTCACATGGCCGTCACTGTCACAGAGGAGAGTATGTATTCCCGTCTTTACCTAAAAACCCCCTACAGCTCCGTGACTCTAGGGTTTCTCAGCCATTTCCTTCAATGAGATGGAACGCGGCCCGGCTCGCCACGCTTCGTGTTCTTCTCTGTCACGTCGGATCTCTGTGGGTTCATCTTCCATTGCTGCCACTTTGAGGCTTCTCACTGATTATCTGCCTGGAGGATGCTTCATGTTAATCACCACGCCGCTTCCCTTCATTTGACTCATTGATCTTGGTCTGATTAATGTCATGGCGAGAATGAAGAACAGAATCTACGCAGGCTGATTGCAGCTTCAGCCTCAGCGTGGCTCCACTAATGGGACATCTACATCGCCACATATACACGCGACCTCATTCTGTGTCTCAGCTCATATGTGGCACGAACCAGATGTGCTGTTTTTGAACTTACAGTAGTAGAAGTAGAAAATCACATGGAATCAGACACAAGATCCATTTTAGGATCCATTTACTGAATTTGAGTAAAGAGCAAAGGCACAAAGTTTCTGGATGTAAATGTATTCTAAGTGTATTTTAACATCGTCTCTCCGAAATTGGTTGTTATAATTCAGCTCAGAGGGCCTTTGTGTGTGTTTTAAAAGAACTTCCTGTCTTTATCTCTGCTAGTAAACTCGATTGCATTCACAGAGAGATTAGGCGTCACACACTTTCCACGGCCAGAGGAAGATGGCATCAGTTAATCCTGCATTTCAATTACAAGCTGTCACTCAGCGCGTCTCTGCGGACCGGCTCAGACTGCAGTCGGATAACGCGGTTCAATGCCCTGGAAATGCACGAGGAAACGCTGCTGGTGTGTATGTGTATGTGTATGTGTGTGTGGGTCACCTGAACGCAGCACGACAGAGATCTTACGCAACACATCCAGCTCCTGAGAGTGCGATCCGGTCCGGGCGATAACCTACGGTCACCTACACCAACTGGGCCTTGTTGGGCCCTATTTGCGCCCACATCTGCATCCGCGGTGTGTGTGAGTGTGTGAGAGACTTCAGCAGTTATTACGTGTTTCTTATGAATATTGAATCATCTAACCGGTGGAAAAAAATTTACTAATGGCCTGGTCCCATTCAGCAGCAGCATCCAGGGTCTGTGACACACACACACACACACACACACACACACACACACACACACAAACACACAGTTTAAATAAGCCTCTTTACAACTGTAACATCTCCTGTTGATCTGCTGAGGTCAGAGGACAGAAGTTCTCGTCTGTCCTCACGCTGCTTTTGCTGAGACAAACCTGAACTCTCTCTCTCTCTCTCTTTCTCTCTCTCTCTCACCCAACCCTTCCTCCCCCGGCTCCCTCTCCCCCTTCTCTCCATCCCTGCCCTGTCTCACTCTCTCCCGCCTCTCTCTGCTTCTCTTGCTCTGTCCCTTTCTCTCACTGTCCATCCCTGCATCCCCCTCTTTCTCGCTCTCTCTGTCTCCACTCCCCCCCAAAAAATCACCCCCTCTCTCTTTCTCCCTCCCTCCATTTCTCTTGCTCCCTCCCTCTTTCTCTCTGCCTCAACTAAACTCCTTCCTCTCTCTCCCCCTCTGTCTCTCTACCCCTCCTCCCTTGCTCTGCCATTCCCTCCGTCTCTCTCTCTCTCTTTCTCTCTCTCTCTCTCTCTCTCTCTCTCTCTCTCTCTCTCTCTCTCTCGCAGCAGCAGCGGCAGCATCCTATAGGCTAATCAGCTGGTGCCTTTATTCCACCCTCAGCATCCTCCTCCTCCTCCTTCTCCTCCTCCTCCTCCTCCTCCTCCTCCCTCCAGAGGAAGAGCAGAGTGCCGGTGTGCGTGCGTACATATGTTTTGTTGCCCGCGTCGCAGCTTGGAAATGACGGATCTGTGGCGCCTTGTCGTCCCGCTGCTGATGCTGGCGGCGTCCAGCCAGCAGACCGAGGTGAGGAGCGCGAAGGAGGCGGAAAAAACGGGCAATTTCATGGAGGACGAGCAGTGGCTGTCCACCATTTCACAGTACAGCCGCAAGATCAAGCACTGGAACCGCTTCAGAGACGTAAGTCCGCCGCGGTGACCGGGAGATGCGCGGTAATGCGGTACGGGGGGTGGGGGGCGACGAGGGAGGAGGGGGGAGGGGGGGTCACGCTACCAACACTGTAGTTGTCACACACTTTCAAAGCCCAACAACACACACACACACACACCAAACTTGCAGGTGAAACACACCTCGCACTGGAACAACACAAGCAGGATGAGATCTGTGTGTGTGTTGGAATATGCAAACATCACTGCTCAGGTAGATGATGTGTGTGTTCAATCTCATTTTGGATAGAAGAAATATATATTTATTCATATAGTATCACATACAAAAGATGGAAATGGGGGATCCCGGTTGTGTTTGCAGTCTTCCCAGGCTTCAAATTGTGAATAATTGTGAAATACATTTGCGTATTTGGCCTGATTTTGTTTCATCAAGTCCAGTAAATGGTTGCGTGTGAGTGAAGTGTGTGTTTCAGGTCGTGGCAAGTGATTTCTCTCTACAAAGCTCCAGCCTGAGCGGGGCCATAATATACTGATACTGGCTCACACACACACACACACACACACACACACACACACACACACACACACACACACACACAGACACACAGGTATTGTATCCTGTATTGTAGGCTGATGTCATCATTAACCTGAATTTCCTTTGAAGTGTACTGTCCAACATTTAGTGATTGATTGATAAGTTGTGAGCTTAATGCACAATGAGCAATGGCTGCCATAGTTTTTGGAGGCAATGTGATACTTGCGGTGTTTGTACACATCAGCTGGAGTTATTTGTCCCGAGATGGACAAACGTTGTGAGTACTTAGCCGTTGATGCGTAGCTTCAACTCTCCGCTGTGTCAGAGGAGGAGTGTTAAAGTAAAAGGAATGAATAACTCCAAGCACCTTTGACTTGAATCTACCTGTGATAGGCTTAGAATTTATCAATCCACCCTTGTTTCTCTACTGCTCTCTAAAAATAATACATTTTTCCTCTATAAAACATCCTGCGTCAGTGCAAATCATGACAAAATCAGATGAATCCTTCCCCAAAGTTGTATTTCACACCATTATCACATTTCGTTTTCACTCAGATGTTGGTGTGTGTCGGTTCCTACATCGCTCAGGCTCAAACATGTACACACTGCACATGCGCTGCTACCCTTGATAATGTTAGTTTAAGAGCAATTTATTCATAACCAGCAATTAAGGAACCCTACTTTCACAGCGTCCATCATACTTCCTGTAATGTGGGTTACCTCAGGATGTGTCTCCAGACGGGTCCTGGGAGATTTCGCAAACAAGAGAATTAAGCAATTAGAGCAGAGGGGCGGTGATTGATTGATATGCATATTCACCTACTAACAGACTGAACTGGGCTGTGAGGATTGATTAAAGCCTGCAGGGTACGTGTGGTGATATATTGCTCTGTCCGCAAATGCATAGACTTAGTTGCGCCTCTGGCTATGTGAAATGATTACTAATGCTCCCAATAGGATTAGGACAATAGTGCTGTTGGATTATGTTCCACCAGAATCCTGCTAATAGAGTTTTAATTGATCTAAATTGGTTCCCGTAGCACGTGATGGGTATTGTTACTGGATTTGAAATGCGAGCAGAAGGCCTCAGATTGAATGTCTATACGAGAGCGATGCCTTTAGGAGGAGCTGAACCTTTGCACGTAATCCACATCCACACCCAGAGAAGAAGGGGAGTTGTTGTTTATCCGCGTTCATCCGCCTCCTCGGGGTGTGGGTCATTGGAATTCAGTAAGAAAAGGTGAATCCATGTAAAAATTGGCAGGGATTAAGTGTATGCGGCGTGTGCTCGCCCTGTGGAAGTCATGGAATGGAGATGAAGTTAGAATTATGTCTGGATTATGATTGACTGGGTGCTGCTCCGTATTTGCACAGCGATGATCTGAAACCTTAGTTAGAGGAGCAACTTCTCTGTGGAATCGGCACATTTTTGTTGGCTGCACACAACCTCCACCTCACAAGTCTGACTACAATGAAAACTGCATCCCACACACACACAGACACACACACACACACACATACATACACACACATACGACTGGTATATGTGGAGTGTGACTGCAGCATGAGATACAAATAACTGGGGGAAAGTGTGATGGTCTTCACTTTGCCGTCCAATATAAAGACATCACTTCAGTTCCATTCCCTTTTTTTGTGCGAGTCGAGATCAAAGCTTCTTATAATTCCACATTTCCATAATCTGTGTTCTGTATCTCTTTCAGGGTCATTATTCCCAGAGGTGATTTTTCTTTGTGTGTGTGTGCAGGCATTAATCTGAGTGTGAGCGTTTGGTGGCAAGCACAGGCACATGTGTCCAGGTCTATCCATGTGCAGGTGCATAATTGTGATGTGTTTGTGTGTGTGTGTGTGTGTGTGTGTCAGTGTGTGTGAAAGGGCAGGGCCGCGGGTGTTTCTGTCGATGATGATGATGACAGGAGAAACATCAGAGAACCGTTGCATCTCCCTGGGGGAATTGGCATTAGGAGCTGCTTTGATTCCAGTTTGCTGCCGTAGCAACAGCAGCGGCGCCGTTACAGCGCTAAACTGGAACACGTCTCCCTGGGAATTTGATGACTCCATCCTTTCACCTGCCCTGCTAGCAAATTTATGAATCTATACTAAAGCAAAGGCTTAGCTCATGAATATTCGCTGCGTTATTTTCAGGGAGAAACATTCCAAACCCGGCCAGGTTCCACATGTTTGGGGTTGTGGTTGTGGTGAGGCTGAGGGATGTGCAGCCTGAACGACATTTCAGTGTCACGTTAAAGTGATCGACCACTCGCATCCTTTGATCCTTCAGCGTGGAAGGATTAAAGGACATGATCGCCTAGTTTTCCCGTAAATTTGTGAGGAATGTGTGTACTCGTCCTTTATTGTTGCCATATTTTTAATCAGTAATTTGAATTAACAGTGTAGAATTGCAATTTTTGCAACCAAGTATTTTCATCTTAATGTTTCTCTTTTGGGAATGTTGAATATTTATGAAAGTCAAGCTTTAACCCTCTGTGAGGTCAACTTTGCAATTTTACTTTTCACCAAATTTCTACATCTTTTTCTTTTCAAGGCCTCATATGCTGATTGGTTTGCAGTCTGAGTGTGAAGGATTCAATTATTTAAAAATGAATCACCGGGCAATAAAATGTGAGAAGATTTTGTTGAATCTATTTTTTTTTTTTTCAAATTTTCCACATCGTTTTTAATAGTATGATGAAGAAGTATATGAATATAAGAATACGATTAAAATGTTTTCTTCTGACTTTTGTTCTAGATCGTTGTTTTTTAAATTTATTCTTTAGAAAATCACAAGAATTTATATTAATAATTTATATTACACTGGAAATTCTAAAAATAAAAATGACTTCAGACCCCAGAGGGTTAATTAGTGCTGCAGTATTCATATCTGAGTGAAGCAACGTTTCATTAGTTTACCCGCGATCCTCTATAGCTATAGAAAGTCAAATTACACAAACTGATGTTGGCTCACAAAGTCCTTTGAGAGCAGAATGTTGATATTAATTCAACAATACAAAGCAACATGAGAGATGAGCTCTTTCACTCTCGTTTTAGCATAAACCCACACATGCACACAAACACGCTCATCCCCACAAACACAAACACACACAATTCATATGCTGCAGAATACACACTGTAAATATTTAATATTAATTCTCTCACCAGATGTAAAAGCAGCGATGTGCTTGAATCGGGATAAGAGGCGCTTTCCCATCAAGTAAAAATAGCTTCCACACTTCAATCTGTTTGGCTGAGGGACAACGTGACTCGATTTAACAGTCGCAGTCAACAAATCATAGAGTGGGATACCTTCAATCCTTTAATCTGACAGGTGCTCCCGACGTTTCATCCCGCTAATGCATCAAAGCCTGGGAACACAGACTGAGCAAAGGCAGTAACGGAGGCTGAATATCAAATTTGTGTTGTTTTAACCCTTCAGGCTTATTGACTTATTAATATTCCTCATTGTATTCACTCAGTTCTTAAGAGAAATTAGTCACCCACCTCATTTCTGAACTTCCCCCTAATGATAAACTGAATGATTTCTATTCATTTGTATTCAAGTAAAGGTTACAGAAATGAATCCTGTCAAGCGAGATTTAAATCATGAAGAGACCCAGTAAGTAAAAAGATTCCACAACATGTTAGAGCACATAAATCGCCCTGTTTTACTCAGTGTGCATAGTGGTGCTGCATGCAGCAAAGGAGAGTAGAAGTAGATTGTGTGTTTATCATTATGGGCTGTAGGTTCAACATTATATGAATACACAAACTGAGCGTTAGATGTGCATTGGCTCTGTTCGTGTATTCCCACTTATCAGTAGTAAATTCAGTCCATGAAATCATTGAACCTTGAAATTAGTCTGACGTTTGTTCTCTGTTGATTCAAGATGAAGTGAGAGAGCTGCCTACCAACGGACACAGCAACACTCACCCGCTTATTGTCCCATTCATCATAACTGTCAACGTGAACAACAAAATGAATGAATGCGGCGATGATCCACTGGGGTTTGCTCCTCAGTCAGTCTCTGCTGGTAAATAATCTGTATCTTCATCCCGACGACCACATCTCTCATACCTGTCGCAATTAACCAACAAGGGAGGGTTGAAAAGACCCAAGAGACAGTACTTTTGATACTTCAGTTTCCAAGTAATCTCCACAGAATCAAACAAAGTACTTGGGCAACTTGTGTATTTGACTTTGTTTGAAGTTAAGGAGCCATTCAAAATGTTGAACCCAGCATTTTCTCTATTAAAATTGAAAAATCGATTAAATCATTAATTGAAAGTGGATAGTTTTTGATGATGACACTGCAACCCTGACTGGAGCCTCGTATGCTTTTAGTCTGAGGTCCAGCAGGACTTCAGTGTTAGTGTGAGTGTGTGTCTGTCCTTAATGCTCTCTTTTAATCAGCATTTCACCAAAGCATTCACAGCATAATTGTGCATAATGGCATCAGTAACAGTCAGGCCAAATACTCCATTAAAGACAAACCTATCAAGGTAGTGAGTAAATCATCACAAAAACTTAACTTGTAACCCGCAGTATCGCACAAAGCCAGAGTACCCTGATGCACCGATGCACTGATGCACTCATGTCGTGAATTATGATGATAACAGCCAATCAGAGGTCCATTAGTCCATCTCGCCATGCTTTGTTTGGGCTAGGAGTTGTTTCTTATCATGCACCAGGCCTCTCTGCTTTCAAAGGTCCAGAGAGAACATCTAGATCAGCTCAGGCTGTTTTTAGAGTGGCGGCCGGCTTGTTTCGGGCTACTGGTGAGCTGTGGGACGCCTTGGCCGGCTACCAGAGGCCTAGGCGGGCTGTAATTGAGTGAGAGGGGGGGAGAGGGGGGGAGGGAACTGCCTTTCATCATCGCCTGCTGGCATGGATACAGCTGCTTCCCACTGCAGCACAATAGCTACAGCTGAAGGGCACGGGCGCCGCAGAGACAGACAGGGAAAACGATTTGTTTAATAGTAAAGAGAAGTGGGAAGGATCAAAGATTTTGGCGGATACGAGTGCATGAAATACTGTGAGTAAGACATTTAGGACCTGAGAACCCACAGCTAGACTTTTAAAGAATGATTCAGATTGGCCTTGAAATAATTACAGCATCTTGTTTTTTGTGTGTACTTACTATCGACCATCCAATCAGCCTTTCACACCTGTTGGGGCTTTAGAATAGCCTGAATGAAAACATTACATTACATTACATTACGGTCATTTAGCAGACACTTTTATCCAAAGTGACTTCCAATAAGTGCGTTGATACACTTGATAACATTACTCTCCTATAAGAATAATAATTTCTGATTCTCGCCACTTTCTCACAGCCTGGATTTTCAGTGCAGGAAGCGGTTCTGAAAGCGTCCTTCCATTCCTCTCAAATACTTATCTTCATCAAAGGTGCCAGAATTCCCCGCATGCCGGCAGCAAATGCATTTCAACATTTCACATGCATGAGTTCTCACAGTGACCTGCTTCTGTGTTCTGCGCCGCAAAATAGGTTGTCCGCGCCACAGAGCAACTAACATACAAGAATCGGCGTCTAATGAGCTCTGTGGGATACTGCCAACGTCTTCATGAACTTCAACACAGCCTGTATGTGTGTAAGTCACTTAATCAGCACCAGAAAAAGACTCCTGTGATCATTTTATCAAAGGAATGATGCCTTTTTGTAATGATTTTCATGCACACAGATGTCAAACGGGTCAGAATGAGACTTGTCTTGGTATCATAGGTTATTGCTAGGACGCGTCTGGGTTCTGGAGACGCGGTATGTCGTTACATTTACAGGCAGGTCCACTAAATCACAGCTAACAATAACGCTAAGTGGCAGTGTCTGTCCCTACAGTAAATGCCACACACAAGTGTTATTACCCTTTGGGCCCGAGCCAGAGTGAGTCAGAGCCGGGTCGAGAGCCGCTCTGCTAGGTGGCCCATACGAGAGGGATTTGATTAGTCCTGCCAAAGAAAGCCAGGAGCAACACGGAGCAAAGAAAGAGGCAAAAAAAACAAACAACGGATGTATTTTTGTCTGAGATTGCTTGAGAAAGTGTTCGCCCTAATCAAACATTGCACTTTTGCTCTTTCTCCCTGTTCTTCAACGTTAAAGACCTCAGCCTTCCCACGCCGAGCCAACGCTAGGCTGGTTCATCCGTGCGGGCCGTGCATTGTAAAAATCTGTAGGTCGAAGCAGTCACAAGGTTTACAGACTGTACACACTCTTCTTCTTTTACTTTGAACAACATTGTCAGAGGATTGTGCGCGAAAATACTCATTCTGCTACCTGTGTTTGTGTAACTAGAGGGAAAAGAGAGTGAATTTAAGCTAAAGGTTGATGTGCAGCAATGGTAGAAATAGGATTAAAAGGTTAAAAACAATTAATGTGATGACATTTAGTAGTAGTGTTTTCCAGTGTGTGTGTGTGTGTGTGTGTGAGATGTCATGGTTGAATACATGGCTTTTTATTTACATGGGGTGAAATATATTTTGTTTGTAAAATACAAAATATAGTCGGGATGGTAGTGCTGGGGTAAAACAATTTTTTAACTGGTATAATTTTATGTTATTTGTACGAAATAGACCAAGAAGTACTATAGAGGTCATGGGTCAATAGGAAGTGACTACGAGAAAAGAGGGAGAAGAAGAAGAGTGGCGGGAAAGAAGAGGCGATGAGCTCATGTTTGTTAATCAAGAGTGTAAATACGTGACGCAGGTATTAATAATATGTTTGCGGCATGCAGTTATGTTAGTGCACTTTGGTAGACATTATATCGGACTATCGGGAGTTTCTTGGATACTTATATACTTAATAAACACTATTTAACCGGCCGGATACGCGGATTAGCCCGGTTAGCAAACACCGGAGTGGATCTGTAACGCGTTTGGACTGGAGTGGAGTAGTGGAGGACCCGGTGAGCGCGACACCCTTCTGGCTGCAGCGCCGTGCTCAGCAGAGAGGGGGCGCCAACGTTGCTACATCCTGGACACTAAAGTGAGTTTGTTTACGCTTGCGCGAGTGAAAGATTTGCGACAGTTTGCGGCTTATTCTCAGTTTTACGGGCCCTTTAATTCATTTATTGGTGTGAGAAGTATATTGAACTTGCAACTTGTATTTGTTTGAATTAAGAATTTCCGGGTTAAGACCTAAAAGCTACAAGGTGAAATAAATTGTTCGTTTTTGTGTTACGTTTAAAAACTAATTTTGAAGCTTCATTCTTGTTCATAACAGAATCTTTGGTAAATCTTTGAATGTTACATCAGCATCAGTTTTAAATTTCCTTCACAGCAAAATTTAGCAATAACACAAGAGCCATCTCAACATAAATCCATTTTTTAAGCAGCCCTGTGAGTGTGAAATCAGCTCTGGGTTGTTGCAGTTGTCTCATTAAACGACACCATTATAAACTCCCTTGTCCTCCTTGTCGCCCACTAAACCAAGGCCACTCCATTGATTTTCCCGTTGCGGTACGAGTCTGTTTTTCACTTGAGCCTGGTGTTTTTCAGGGAAGTCTGAAGGTTCTCGCTGTTTGTACCAGATTCTCCTGTGAGTTGCAGACTGTTTTCTTATTTCCCGCAGGGTCCTGAAAGGCACAGGGGCTGATTTTATTTATAGATAGCGAGCACAAGGCTGGAGTGAGAGCGCAGAGACTTTGTGGACTAAGTCAGAATTTTTTATAGCTGTATCTGAGCGTGTGCGTATATTTTTGTGTCTATGTACTAATGTGTGTTTGTAGAGCCTTTGCTGCCTGTGTTGTATTGGTGAATACGTGCTGTGTTGATGCACGTCTGTCTTTCTGATCCCTGAATGCTGCGTGATACGAGCTGTACACCAACACTTGCTGTGTCTTAATTCCTCAGTTTCTTCATGAACTCACCGAGAGTCTGACCTCTGAAAACGTCAATACAACAATAATGTGCGGCAGAAGATGAAACTGTCGTAGCCGGATTGCAAACCTCTTTTGCAATCTTCCGACTCCTCTCACGTCAGATTTGCTTTTGACTTCATGCTAGAGAAATGGACTAGACTCCTTCTGCATGTGATGCTCTGCCTCTGGCCCACATCCCAAAGCTTGGGCTTAGACGTCTCTGTGAAGGCAGGGACGCGGGGAACAGGCAGGCTTTGTCTCTCTGCAGCCCAGTATGCGTGAAGATAATAACATGCAGGATGAGAATGTTGTCGGGGGGGCTTTTACATTTCAGCTTAGACGTGTCTCATGTGATCCGTAAACCAAATCTGACAGATGCTTCTTTATATGAGTCTCTGCACACTCATGGATGTATTTCATACCAATTCTGGGTTCTCTTCAATAGCTTCTCCTCGAAATCAATGCATGGGTATCTCTCGTACAGATTCCTATTTAGTTCTGAATTATTCATCTCTATTTAGATTTTTCTCAGTTTGGATGTTTTGCTGCCTCGACTTCACTTTTCTCCTTTTTATTTGATGCTCTCCACCTCTTGCAGACGTGGTGAATCTCTGCCGCCAGCCTTGTTGTGTTCTCGTCTGTTTGCGACTCTTGTCCTTGAAGAGGTTCTTCGGTTTGCTGAAGGACTTTTCATTCTCGATGGAGTTGGAAGAGAATAAAAGGAGACTTGAGGTAGCAGAAGTGTTAGGCAGCAAGTCTTAACGCGGCCTGGAGGGAGATAAGGCCTTATTTCCTGTGGAGAGCAGCAAGCAGGTTCATCTTTTGTCATAGGTGACTACAGGATCACCTGAACTTCTGAGCATAGCCCCAGAGTTTCCTGACACGGTTTGTGTCTCGTACATTATTGTAGCTCTCTGCCGTCCAAACGATCCAATGAAAGTCAATGTTACTATTAAATATAAGAAAAGATCAAAGTTGTACCTTTATCCTGCAATAAGCTTTTCTACAGGAGGTGCTGTGTGTTGTGTGTCAGTGGTGAGACAGCGATGCTCTCTGCAGTCCAGCTGGACAAACCCACTGAACACAGATGGGAGCTGACAGCTGACGTTTACCTAGAAACACCTGTCAGTCACAAACGCAGCCTGCAAAACACACGCACACACGCACACACGCGCACACGCGCACACGCGCACACACACACACACACACATACACACACAGACACAGTCATTTATTGGATACAGTTTTCTTTGTTCGTTCTCACTTTCCACGTGACACTCCCCACACACAGACACACACACACACACACTTTCTCACACGTATATTTATACACATTCTGTCACAGATCTATATGACACTGTGCCAGCTCCTCCTGAGATGAATTTCATTTGCGGGGGCTGCAGGCTCGGCCGGCCCTGATCCTCGTCCCGCAGATATGAAGGATTGCGACGTGTCAGTCAGTGTCGTGGAGCGCATCAGGAGGGCGAGCGCTCAGCCTGGGTGGATACAGAGGAGGAGGAAACGCTCCCTCGCTCAGCTCTCTGATGTTATCAGCTAGATCCCAGAGCCTTCTCTCTGTGTGTAGCATCACTCAGTGGGGGAGGATTGACTTGAAATCAGAAAGATACAAGTTACATTTCTGAATTAAACATTCTACTGAGGTCAAAGTAAATAAACATTAGGTGTAAAATCCAATCGCTGCAGTAAAAACCAAGGCTCCCTTCCATCTCGCAATGAATTTAGAGTCTTGAACTGTAAAGTAACTGGTGCAAGTGTAAGTCATGCGTATGTACCTGAGAGTTAAAGTTTTAGTACTTTAATCCATGTTTTGGAGATTCTATTTTCCTCCTGTGCACCACATTTGTCCGTCCGCTGTGCATTTCCCGCTCAGTCTCAGGGGGATATATTTCCCCCCAACATGTCCTTAGCAGCCTCGCTTTTATAAAACCATCGATTTGCAGTCGTGTCAGCGCGGCAGGACACTTTTCCTCATCGCGCTTGGCAGAAATACAAATACAGACCGGCTGCTCAATAATGCAGGAGCTGAAGCATCAATAAAGGAGACATGAGAGGCGTCGGATTAACGGCCGGTGTCGTAAACTCCTCAGGTCCTGCCCCGCGCTTACGTGCCGCTCCATCAGGCCCAACAAGGTTAAAGCACACAGCAGAGCATCACTCATGAGCACAACTGGAAGGAGGAATTTAACTTAGACGCTCCCTGACGCGCACGCAAGCCGGGGTACAGGAAGCGGCGATGGCGTTGGTAAACGGGAAGAGGTGTCTGTGTGTGTGTGTGTGTGTGTGTGTGTGTGTGTGTGTGTGTGTGTGTGTGTGTGTGTGTGTGTGTGTGTGTGTGTGTGTGTGTGTGTGTGTGTGTGTGTGTGTGTGTGTGTGTGTGTGTGTGTGTGTGTGTGTTTGATACAAGCTCTTGCCAGGGACGGATATATTTACCTCTGTGATATGAAAGCGTTCGGGTCAAGGCGGCGGCCCCGCCCCCGGCCTGCGTTCAGGAGGGCAGCAGCTTATTTGTTGTGTCAGGATTTATACGCTTCCAGGGAACTCTTTGGCACAAGACGCCGGTACTGTAAATGTTTACGGTGATGAGTAAATCACGGCGAAAGGGAGCAGATTGTAAATATCCACCGATGAGTCAGGTTCATTATTTCCGACCCTCCAATATGCCAGCAAACGCCTCACATCTGCACCGTCTGCTGCCGTGTCTGACCTCACACCGCGAGGAAATACGGCCGCGCAATTACGCCTTTAAGAATCCTGGGATTTCTCTCAGGTGGGATGTGTCCAACTGTGTGGTGGAGAAGGTTCACACATACACACACACATACACACACACACACACACACACACACGGAATATTTCTTGACATACTTCAACACTGTAACAAATGTGATCAAATGTTTACATATCCATTGAACGTTACAGTTGATTTGATGTTTATTTGAGTAATTCGGCATTTAAGTCCTGTAGTATGACGTAGATGGAGCCGATTCTTACACATGCAAATCTCAGCACATTGTTTTCTGTCTGGATGTATTTCTCTGATTGTGTAACTTGGTGTCACTGCAGTGTTAACTTGAGCTCAAGCTGAATTCTGCTCTGAATGATGCATTGTGTTCCAGCTGCTGGGAGCTTTGAATGCTGATGAATGCAGCCTCTATCTAAAATGACTCTTTTCTCGTTCTTCTTCTTCTTCTCCTTCACTAACACGCCGTTCCTTTTCTCTCCTCCCGCTGTCGTATCACCAGGAGGTAGAGGTCAGTTTCTCCCCTTCTCTTCCTAAAACGCTCCTCTGGCCGCCTTTTGTGCGCCGCCTCGTTTCACTCGCCGCCTCATTTCCCTCTCTCTCTCTGCACGCCTTTATCTCCGCCTCTCCCTCCCATCTTCCTCTTTAAACACGCACACGTTTTAATGAGTTGGACATATAATGTTCTAATTAGGTGCAGAAGAAGAGCAGAGCACCTTAAAATAAAGGAACATCGGCTCACGGCCACATTATATTTCTTAACACAGATTCTTTGCCTCATTTCCATTTGGTGGCGACACAAAACATTCCTATCTGTCTCTATGGTAACCCCCTCCACTAATTATCATACTGAAAGTCAAATGTAAACATTCTAATCAGTGTGCAATGGTGATGGAAAGTATGTAAAGTACTTCAGAGCTTTGTGAGTGTTTCATTGTGCGTGCAATCATCATCAGCCGCCATTTAAGCCTGCAAGTTTTGGATGTTCTGGATTGGCTTTACAATGTTTTTCTCTGTTTTTGTAGGACGACTACGTTCGCACCTGGGATGAGAATCAAGCCTCCAATGACAGTAAGTCTCACCTTTACCCAAACTCTTCTTCTTAAGGTCCAGATCTTTGTTAAATTTCCTTAAATGGCCCTAAGTGCCGTACTCAGGGGGGTTGAATGTGTGTAAATGTCTTGCTGACACCCAGAAATGTGTCTTAAAGGTTGGAGGCGAAGCTGCCACCTCCAGTGTGACCGTTACTGCTGTTACGCCTTTAGAAGAGGAAACTAGTTGAGCTTTTCCTCGATTGTCTATGACTTTGTCGTATGCAAAATCTGAACTTTGCTTGTTTAAGTTTGCGTATAATCGTGGACTAGAAAGAATCTGTAACCTCCAGCACTTTCTCCTCATATCGTCTATTCCTGTCCTTGTATTGTGGCTCGTTAACATTTTGAGAGTTTGTTTGCCGTCTCAGCAGAAGCTAGACGAGGTCATGGGTGTGGGTGACGTCCTCTCTGTGCGTTCAGATTTGCTGCCTGGAGTAGAGTTCATGTGTTTGTGCGCTCTTTTGCCAGGCCACCGAGAACAAAAGTGGTGTCGTTGGTGTCGCGCACCAAGAGTCATTTCTCTAGACATTTAAAAATAAGTGTCAGTTTATGTCAGTAACTCATTAACTTGAACTTGGCCCGACCCTGACGTGTGGAACAGGCGGCTCTTTGTCCGCCCGCGCCGCTCCGCTGCAGGTTTTCTATCCTGCCATCTAATTAATTGCGTCCACCTGGTACAAGCTGAGACACCAGCTGAAAGCAATTAGGTGGGACACCCCTGGTCAACGAGCTCCGGAGGCAGGAGCCAGGAAGGTGGAGCGGAGGGTTCACCTGCTCCAACTGGCTGCTGAGCTTTACAGGCTCTATGTTTGCTGCTCTCTTCTGATTGCTGCATTTCACACTTTCACAGCATGAAGGTCTAATCAGAGGTAATGTACTTGTTATGTCTCAAACTGTGGCGTAGATAGAACCCGTAGCCTGTTGCTGAACTGCCACGTTTACCAGGACATCAGCGCCTGGTGGTATCAGACGGTGTTGTGGACATTCTGTGCTCTGGTGTCGGCTGCTGTCTACACTTGTCGTTGCTCTTCGGTGAAAAGGTTGAGAGATGTTAGCACTCTGCTTTATCTGCTCGACTGCATCTAATCTCCCCAAGGAAATGCTTAACTGGCTGGAGTTGAACCTGTCGCCTCTCAAGTCCTTCTCCTCCACTGCCGCAGTGACTCCAGCCTTAATTGAGCCTCTGGCAGATGAAGTCATGACACAGAGTCGTGTCGTCAGCCATTACAGCTTGATTTGCAGCTTAAATGAAGTCGACCGAACACCACAGTCCATTAGCGCCGTTTCCAAGGGTTTAATGAAGGAGTAATTCTGGTTTCCAATGAAAGGCCATCGACAGGGGTAAAAGCCTAAGTAAAACAGCGTGAGATGGGGTTGTGGGCTAATATGGTTTCATTTAGTGTGAAGTGACTGTCATCAACATTATTCCTGCCGACTGTAAGGCAATTTGCCGACGAGAAACTTGTGGACGAGGCAAGAAAGGAATTGGACCGGAGGAAGGGAAAGGACGTCTTTGTGCTTCGCTGGCTGCTGAATCTGCAAAGGAGAAGACGACGGAACAAAGAGGCCTATCGTCTGTATACACACACAATATACACACAATGCCAACACACACATGTGATGATGTAATGAAACTTCAGTTTAACATATATTTGTCCTTCAAGAACGAATAAAAACTGCCCTGTTGTTTGTTCAGGCAGTAGAAGGAGACGATCGTTCCTAACCTATAGACATGAGAAACATAGAACAAGTCCAAATGAAGAGCTGCCTGTTAACGGTTGGAAGCCTAACATTTACGTCTGAGTGCTGGCAGGATTGTTGGAGCTGCTGATGTTTGGCTTTGACGTTTTCATTAATGAGTAGTGATGTTGTGTTAGTGTGTAACAGCGTCGTGTCTGCTCAGCTGTGTGTGCTCGGCTCTGATGAAACTCGAGCAAAGTTTTCCGCGTTTGCCTGAGGTTTCTAGATGAATAGAACTCTGGCTCTGTGCATCCCCGGCGCTTTCATCCGTCTGTGCCTCTTTGACTTTAGCATGCCATCTCCCCTCATTGATCTGCCTTCCCTTATGACTGGAGTAATGAAGCGGAGGAGGGAAAAGAGGAGATTTGTCCCTCAGAGACCTCACTAAATCAGTGTGATGTCTTCACTCCCGAGCTCAGATGAGCCTGCAGGCCTCATTTCTCAAACCGGGCGGCCCAGACCGCCGCACAGAGGAAGACAGCTTTTGAAGTGTCAACACCCCTAATGCGCCGACAGCCCAGAGACAGAGGTGGAAATCTGCATTCAGGCGTTGCGGCGGCCGACTCCACTTCAGCCCTGTGCTGTGCGAAGGAGAGGTCAGGGGAGTTTGCGGTCGATTTCTACAGTCAATTTGTCAGCCGAGTAACTCCCCTGGCCTGTGATTGAATCAGCTGCCTCTAAAGACGGTAAACAATGAAGAGGGGAGGTTGTAACTTTAAAAAGAACAAGCAAATGTGCACGAGTGTGAAGTCAAATGAACTCAGGCGAACAGTTTGATGGCGCTGAGATCCAGAATCCCTCCTGCCTTGCTTGATCAGAGATTGTCCCGACTAGAGAGGACATGTGAATGGTGAATGGACACTTTGTGGCAAATCAATGGCTTTAAAAATCAATGCCAAACTGAGGAGAAGGGAAAAGACACTGAGTCTGCACTCCACCAGGTCTGGACTTAAATACCTCCTCAGGGTATTGACAGGTATCGGTTCTTGGGTAACTTATGGATCCGCACGTTCGCTCTCTCGCACGTCCTTGGCTGCCACCAAACGCCTCGCTCAAACCTCCTGTTGGATGTGAGGCGACCATCCTCAACTCCTGAGACTCCTGAGAATTTTTAGATTCTCTTTCTCTACACACATCTCTACACATTCAGGTCCACAGAGTCAAACCTCTCCTCTCCAGGCAGTCTGCAGCTCTTCATCCTTTACACACCTCCTGTCTAGACGACTAGAAGAAAACCCTGTGACCCACACAACGACTTCACCTTCACACTCTCCACTTCTGCTCGGTGTCGACCCGGGCTGCTCCCTGAGGGTCTCTCCTTGAATTCGACACACACAAGGTTGCAGCACAAAGTTACTGCAGCTCTTGAGACCACTTGTCCCTCCTCTTCCTCTCATTTTTCTGCATTTTTTATTGTTCAAAATTGCGTTTTTGCCGTGCAGAAACATGTTTGTCTTGCCTGTCTACAAAACAGATGATGAGGCTTGAGTTTACTTCCTTTATCCGCAATCTGGAGGGATTAACAGCACCCTAATCTGGATTGGATTTGACTCAAGTACTGGGCGGCTAATTATTAGAGATTAGTGTGATACCAAAGGGTATTCTTAGAAAGAGTGAAGAAGGTGTGAAGTAGGTTAGTGGGTAGGAAAGGTGCAGCAGGTGGAGATGCAAGTGTCGGAACAAAGGGGAGAGAACACATTTTTAAAGGTTCATGAATGCGATGGCAGGAGGAAGAAACATGAGGAGGAGGAGGAAGACGCGGGGAGACTGATGAGCGTGACTGCATGTGTGTCCTCAGACACGGAGGAGGAGGAAGAAGAAGAGAGTTCTCAGAAACACCAGATTGAGCTGCAAATCGCAGGCAGTCCAGAAATGATTCCCGGGCCCGCAGAGAGCCTGTTGCTATGGAAACGTCATCATCGCAGGCAATGCTTTAATCCGCGGAAGCCTGTTAAGTTAACATGAGGCTCAGGCAGCCACCGTATGCTTCTGTACCCACAACACAACGCCGTGCCAGCATTGTAGCTGCTCCGCACCCCGACCAAGATTTATTTACAAATGTTTTGCTATTAGGAGGCGGGATTATCTGCTCTCTGCGTTTTCACTCCTTTGACTTAAATGTTAAACGCTAAATCCTCTTTGTCGTCACAGTGGAACACAGTGTTACGTGCAGATTTACAATAGAAGGAGAAGAAGAATAGACTGGCGCTCGTCACCACTGTGCAGCTTTCCACCGCCTCTTATCTCCTTCTCTGACTCCGGCTGTGACGTGAAGGATGGAGGAGGCTGCGGTCCGGCCGTACCCCGATTCTGCTGATGCACTGGTGTTAATTAGACAAAAGAGGGGGGGGGGTAGAAACCTCAATCAGGACAGGAAGAGAGAGAGGGAGAAAGAGAGAAAGCAGCAAAAGGAGGTGTGGATGGAAGAGATGAAACACAGCGGGGGGGGGGAGTGTGTGTGTGTGTGTGTGTGTGTGTGTGTGTGTGTGTGTGTGTGTGTGTGTGTGTGTGTGTGTGTGTGTGTGTGTGTGTGTGTGTGTGTGTGTACTGGTCAGAGCTCTTGAGTGGATGAGCACCCTGCATCTGGGTGTTGATGCCTCCGAGCGTCACTGTTTCTCCTCAGCAGCCACATTGTGTTACACAAGCAGCTCAGTCATGTGTGTGTGTGTGTGAGGGGGGTGTGTTGTTTTGGATTTGCGTCTCAAATCAGATATCTGTCGGTTTGCTTCAATAATCCCGTGACGTATCCGGCATGAACGTATTCACCCGCAACCAACAGGAGATTACAGGAGAGGAGATCCTGAGTGCGTCGGCTAAATTACAATGGTGCCGTGAAATGATGCACAAGTGGAGCAGGGGGAGCGAACACGTGACTCACAAGAGCAAGAGCTAGAGCACTCCATCACACAGATCACACCCACGGGGGGGTCGTGTGTGAATAAGCTGTGTTTCAGCGCGGCGTCCTGACGGATAGCGAAGGTGAACGGAGGCCGGGGGAGTTGGAAGAGACCCGAGTGTGACATCCAGGTCGGGCTCCAAGGGACCGGCGGGGCACAGGCAGCGGTGACATATGAGCTCGTGTGGGGTGCTGACATTCGGGCGAGGTTTAGCTGCGGGCAAACGGCGTGATTGATGGAGACGGGAGGGCGAAGCGACGCAGGCTTTTTATTTCAGAAAATATCTAAGTGAGTCACATGATAACGTCCCAGACTACAGAACTGGAGAAGTGTGACACAAACATGGGAATTTAGCTCGTTTGTCCAGTTGATCATAGAGATATGGGCGGAGTCTTCTGTGTTTACGTCTCCTTCCTGTGAACCTTGAGACAGTCTTTGTAGTTGGAGGCTTAAAACGTGTTGTTGTGGGCGCTGACGTAAAGCCTTGTTATTATTATAAATACATCTTCACACCTCTGCTACGTGTCTGCGCTTGAAATAGGCCCCTGAGGCAACACTGTGATAGCATGCAAGCTGCGCCAATGTACTTAACATGAGCTGTGTCCCTTTACAGTCGTGTTTACATGAAGGATACTCAAGCTCATCCAGCCATCGGCCCTTTGTCCAGAGTGATTGCGGTCTAAGTCGGACCACAGCATGTTTTTATGTTATTATATGTAGATGGGGAGTCTAAATTGCCAGTGATGTGTGAAAGTTTAAGCCCAGTGCATGCTGGGATAAGCAGTATTTTAAGAGTCAGCCTGACTTTGTGAGGTCGTGCTGAGCTTTGAGACACTGAGGAAGATGGAAGAAGAGCAGACGAGGAGAAGCGAAGGGGCGAAGACACTAAACCTCCTCCTCTCTGTTTCCTCCCCAGATGTGGACACCACCAAGGACCCGTGCCAAAAGGTTAAGTGCAGCCGACACAAGGTGTGTATCGCCCAAGGCTACCAGAGGGCCGTGTGTGTCAACCGCAAGAAGCTGGAACACAGGTGAGTGTGTTGAGGGAGCGGCTCTGTGTGTTTGCCCAGGGGCGACGCACAAACACAATAAGACAATAACACAAAGGTCAACACGGGCCAGGCTGCCATGGCTACGGTCAGAACCATCAAGGTCCAGTGAGCTTGTTTCTGTGTACAGTCAGTATAAGCATCAACATGGCTGGAGGTTGTTGTCGCTCTCTTCTGCAGACTGAAGCAGCCGGCGCTCAGGTCACCTGGCGGCAACTGTCAGCCGTGTCCCATCTCCTCCACCGGACCTGTGTGTGGGTCAGACGGACACAACTACGCCTCAAAGGTACTCCAGCAGGGACACAGATGCTGAGAGACACACACACACACACACCTCACAGTTCTTAAACATATACATTTCATGCTAATACAGTAGTGATGTATCTGCATGCTGACCTACATGGTGATGAGGCTCTGTGGGGACAAACAGAGACGGGGCAGCGATGATGTGCGGCCTGAGCGGTGTCGACGGGCGGTGACGGCGCCGCACGCGCGCCTGTGTGTGTATTGATTCATACTCTATCTTGTGGATCACCATTCCTGACCTTGTTGTGTAAGCAGAGGCTGCGAAAAATTCAGGATGGAGTCTCAGATTTGAATCAAAGCGCACAGTCAGTCACCTTATGAATATTTGATCCGTGCTGCAGCGATAACTCATTCCACTTCACCTCTGTGTCCCCTTGTGTGTGTGTTTGTGCGCTGCTGCTGCTGTGCGTGGGCCCATGGCGTGTTTGTGTACGCAGTGCAAGCTGGAGCAGCAGGCGTGTCTGACAGGGAAAGATCTCACTCTGAAGTGTCCGGGTCTGTGTCCTTGTCCCACCGCTGCCCCCATCTCCAAGGAGAGTAAACGCGGTGAGAACAGACACACACACACACACACACACACACACACACACACACACACACACACACACACACACACACACACACACACACACACACACACACACACACACACACACACACACACACACACACACACACACACACACACACACACACACACACACGCGCAGCAATGACACAAATAATCTCAAAGCTTCCGGGTCGCTGCCTCCTCTCTTCTTTCTATCTCTCCTACGCATACAACAATAAACAAAAGCCCAGTCATAACACACTTTATCCTTTCCCGTCTTCTCCTTCTTCTCCTCCTTCTTCTTCTTCTGCACTCCACAGAGAGCTGTACCGGTCAGGATCTGGCCGATCTGGGCGAGCGTCTGAGGGACTGGTTCCAGCTCCTGCAGGGCAACGCCAAGCAGAACAACAACAGCAAGAGCGGAACCAGTGCCACTGCGGCCGCCAACACCGCATCAGGTGAGAGCAAAGACTCAACGTGTCTCCTCTGCATCCGTCTGCATGTAAAATGTATATGAGTGAGAGTTCCAGGAGAAGCTGTGATCTTGATCAAAGCACAACGTTTCTCTAATGGATGAATGACACGATGAAAAACAATGATGGATCGAGAAAAGTGAAATCACACATTTTGTGTCGGACACAAAGAGACGTTTCTCCGCACGCTGGCAGGTTTATCCTCTCGGTTTGTGCAGCTGTCCTCTGATAAAAAACCCGCCTGTGTGTCTTTGTGCTGGCAGTGCTGGACCGGAGCCTGGTGGCCAGCTGTAAGGACTCAATAGGCTGGATGTTCTCCAAGCTGGACACCAACGCAGACCTGTACCTGGACCAGGCCGAGCTGGCAGCCATCAACCTGGACAAGTACGAGGTCTGCATCCGGCCCTTCTTCAACTCCTGCGACTCCTACAGGGACGGCAAGGTGTCCACCGCCGAGTGGTGCCTCTGCTTCTGGAGAGAGAGTGAGTATCCTGGGGAGTGTGTGTGTGTGTGTGTGTGTGTGTGTGTGTGTGTGTGTGTGTGTGTGTGTGTGTGTGTGTGTGTGTGTGTGTGTGTGTGTGTGTGTGTGTGTGTGTGTGTGTGTGTGTGTGTGTGTGTGTGTGTGTGTGTGTGTGTGTGTGTGTGTGTGTGTGTGTGTGTGTGTGTGTGTTCCCATCGGGCCTTGTGTGCTCCTGTTGTTACACACAAGATGCTGAAAACATGGAGACTGAAACAAGGTTTGGGTTCTTCAGGTTTTTCGGCAACGGAACCAAAACCTCAAGGAACTGAGAAAAGCTTCCTTCCCTGAACCGTTCCAGCTTCTCGTCTTGTCTTTTCTGATTGTTTTGTAATTAAAATGCATGAAGAAACCCCATTGTGGACTTTCTGCCTCTGTGACGTGTGTGTGAATGTTCTGGTTTATCTTCAGCACCTCGTGTCTCCAGCTGAGTTCATGTTCTGCCTCATGTGAAGTCTTTAGAATCCTGATGAAGGAATATAAACCAGCAGCTCAGTTTCTTAATTGCGTGCTCTTGTCTCCTCCCTCTCCCTCAGAGCCGGCCTGCCTGGCTGAACTGGAGAGGATCCAAGTGCTGGACGGAGGCAAGCGAAAGTTTGGTAAGTGGCTGAAGTCACCATCTGACCTCTGACCTCTCTTCTGTGGAGATATAGGAAACTCTGCAAACTCCTGCGTCTTCACTTATTCTATAATGAGCCGTTACGCCTCAGCGAGCAATATGCTGACTTAATACTTATTCACCCTCAGTGTGCTCAGTGAATACATTTGTGTTTGTGGAATATGAAGTCGGCCTCTCGTGCTGCACGGGCGCGCTGCCATATGTGGATCTGCTCGCTGTCTGGAAGAATGATGCTCACCTTACCTGACTGTGAGTGTGTCTGTGTGTGTGTACATGCAAATGGCAGGTCGCTTCATCCCCAGCTGCGACGAGGACGGCTACTACAGGAAGCAGCAGTGCGACAGGGGCGAGTGTTGGTGCGTCGGGCAAGACGGAGGAGAGATCGCCGGCTCCAGGATTCGCGGCAAACCAGATTGCGGTAAATCCCCGTAGGGTTTAAACGGCGAATACATGAATAAAATCTGGAGCTGAAAGCGTAAAGAGGCGAGGAGCAGAACAAGCGCCTTCTCCGTACACGCCGGACGTGAACGCGGTGCAGATGGATCGTCTCCTCTGCAGCGTTCAGCACAACGACTCCTTTATGCTGAGGAGCCCAAAGCCCGCTGCAACATAACTCACTGCAGGGACCGGTGCCACATCCATGTGTCCGGAGTCATTTGCATTCTAAAGCGCCCGCTTGTCGCTGTGAGAAAAGTCTTTCAAGATAAATGAGGGCCGGTCGACTGAACCGGCACCTGATAAGAGAAAGCTCCCCTGGCTCGGCTTAGGAGCGACCATTAAAATCCACACAGAGTCACAGAGCTCATGGCCTTTTTTAAACTCCACAGACGAGGCTTCTAAAGGGAGTTCGTTATTCCTCATTGCTAGAAATTAGCGGTGCTGGAAGAAGCACTGAAACTAAATGATACCATAAATACAGACATGCATTCTGAAATCTGATTAAGTGAAGGAAATGTGTTTAAAGAAAAGAAATGAAAGCTCTCCCTGTGTCTCTCTCTCTCTCTCTCTCTCTCTCCACAGATGAGGAAATGGCGTATTCGGGCGATTTTGGCAGCGGGGTCGGGTGGCAAGACGAGGAAGAGAAAGAGGCGGAGGAGAACGCCGAAGAGGCCGAAGAGGAAGAAGGAGAGGTGGGAGAGGTGGATGACGGAGGATACATCTGGTAGAGAGACGACGTCTGAGCGGAGCGTCTTCACAACACGGGAGCATCTTTTATGGTTCCACACACACACACACACACACACACACACACACACACACATACACACACACACACACACACACACACACACACACACACACACACACACACACACACACACACACACCCACACCCTGTAAAGGACATGAACAAGTGCTTGCACTGGCTTAAGGAGACGAGAGATGAAGGGTTCCACTGGTTGCGGTGAAGGGAAGACGGATAAGTTATGGTCGTATTTAATGTTCATACAGGCGGGGGTGGGGGGGGGGCGGGACATTATCACCGGTTAGACATTTGGGGGGTCTGGATTCAGGAATTTTGTCCTTCATACTTGTGAATCTTTGTTCTCTTCCGTTGTTCGTCCTTTGAAGTATCTTTGAGCCGTTTTTAGCTGAGGCGTACCGGAGGTCTGAAGCAGCTGCGGGTGCCCGTAATGTGCTTGCATTAAGAAAAAAAACAAAACAAAGATGGCGTGGGAGCGTCTCAGTGGCCTCGGCCCGGCTCCGCTCACCTCTCCGCCAAAGTTTTTAGGTATTAGAAGGCTCAGTTTTAAGGTAGGAAAGGAGAAGAGGAAGCCTCGTCAGACGATTGAGACGCCTCCCCCTCTGACTTTGACCCCGTTGGTGTCATGTGCTTTGTAGCGCTCCGTCCCATCCATGACTCTTTAAGGCACAGAGTCTCTCACCACATCACTCTCTAGCTTGTATATAACGTGTGTATCAGACATATTAGTCCCGTTAGCGACGCCTTGGAGGACCAGCAGGTGGCACTGCTCGGCTGACAAATATACATCGTATCATCATAATGTGAATCGATTATTGTGTTTAATAAAAACTGATCTATGTGGCGCACCAGGCCACCGTACACACGAGTCTGGGCTCTCCTCATTTCACCACCGACAAGCACGGGGATCACAGGAGCTTCATGCTGGGTTCTATCTGTGGTTTTGGTCTTTTACACTGAACGTCTTAACAGGAAGTGAATTAACAGCCTGTTGCTTTCACTGATTGTTTTGAGAAATTATCCAAAATGTTGAGCGATGTCGTCTCACTGCGTTATGGAAAGCATCCGGATCACCGCTCAGGTTTTCTGTTCATTATTTATCAGCGTAATCCTTCAAACAAACAGGGAATCCAGCCAACACAAATGTAAACAGAAGCTCCTTCGGTAACAAACAGAATCTGTGTGGGTGTTGTCATAGTCTGTTTTCACTAAGTGTGCACATCAGTGGCACAGCAGACGTTTCCAAACTGACTTCTCATCAAAATATCGCCTGTACAACTCCTTATGTAACTGAATGTTGACTTAGTTAAAGCAACTTTTGAACATTCAATAAGAGGCGTTGATGTTGCAGAGGGAAACCTGTCGGATGAATCAATGTTAAGTGTTTAGTGTCTGAGTGAAGGCGTTACCTCACTCTGCGGCGCGGCTCCTAGCAGCAGAAATGAGATACAGACCTGCTGTGAGTGCACATCAGCACTTCTAAACAGCACAATACCTTTTAGAAACAGCCCTGCGCTCGGCCTCCTGGGGGCAGCGGTCCGGCCCCTCTGCTCAGTGTGGGAACAGCAGCAGCAGCAGAGAGGATCTTTGTCATCGTGCTGCACATTCGTTCCCAAAGGCTCTCAGGCCACAGAAGCAAGTGTGAGCATTGTGTGTTTACAAAAGCCTCTGAAATGTCACTCCTCCGTTTCAGGTTTCTGTGATGCTGGTGATGTGCCAGTGGGTGAAACCTTAAATGTGTTGGCTGCGAGTGGCCCTGTCTGTCTGGCTGTCTGTCTGGCTGGCAGGTTTATAGCGATCCACTCGGCTGAGCAGTGAGAGGCAATAACAGATGTCTGAAAACCTGATACTGACAGCGTCTCCTCCGGCTACCCAGAGGGACCAATCAGCTTGGGCAACCTGTCAGCCCATTACACCCAATATATTCATCCTGTGTGGTGGAAACAGCCCCGTATGTAACATTACCAGGGAGTCAATCCTGACACGTGATTCCCTCTTGGCTCTGCTGCTGTAACTGTAAAAGGATTCTCTCACATGGAGTCAGAGCTGTGAGCTGTGAGGAGGACAGACGCCTGGATCAGTTTATGTAAGGCTGCGTGAGTTTACAGTGTGAGGAATGTGGGTAAATAATTCATCTGGCTCAAATTGGCCTTCTGAATCTGTTTATTTTCCTGCCACGCTCTCGTTGGCATTCACTCAATCTGAACAGCAGGAACAGTTGTAGACATTTAATCACATTATCAGTCAGAGTGCAATCAAATATCACTGTAGTCGTCAGTAATTTAATATTATTTAGTGAATAACTCAGGGCGAGATTATCAATATTAGAAATGAACGAGTAATCAGTGAGCTTCAGCCTCTTTGTTCTTAAACTCCATCATTTATCACGTTTGACTATAAATCTTTTTTTTGGGATTTTCAGGTCATTTACATTCAACATCACATTGAAGGCAACAATGTCAGTGTCCTAGTTTGAACGTAAATGGCCTAAAAATCATGAAACCTTTGTCAAATTGACTCGTTTCCCCTCAGTAGCTCCTCGGTCACAGTTTGCTCCGAGCTCCTTGTAGCCTCCAAACCCGTCTGACTCCTTCCTCCGTGGTGTCAAGCGCCTTGAACACCTCTGGGTCTTGTGTCTGGTTAAAGTGCTGCAGCAGTCCCTGGAACACGGTTGCCGGGATGCTGAAGTTTAAATGAGGGTACGTCACTTTGGCCGCAAAGTCCCTGGTGTTGCTGGACACCACGCCTGAAATAAAACATAAATAAATAATCAAATAAAAAGAGTCTGAGATCTCAGCTTCAGCAGTGCAGAGTGAGGAGACTTCTCCGTGATCCTAACGCGCCCCCTACTGGTCACACTTCCGCTATGTCTTACCCAGCAGCTCCCCTGTCTGTCTCCGCACTACAGCGCCCCCGCTGGTCCCCGCTTGTACTGCACATGTAGTCTGAAGCATGACGGGGTTTGAGTCCCAGCTGATGGCTTTGGACAGGACACCACCGGTCAGGGACGGACCGCAGTTGCGACCCAGACCACCGTAACCCACCACCGTCACGTCCTCACCTGTGGGAAGACAGACAGTTGGACATCAGGAGACGTAGACAGGAAACGTGTTTAAAGTGTTTATACCAGTGACCCTGATAAAGACAGGAACCAAACCTGGATGAAAGCTCTGTGCCATCTGCGGGACCCGAACCTCAGGGGCGGAGTCTCTGAGCCGCACCAGGGCCAGGTCGTACGGTGAGGAGCGCTTGGTGGAGAACAGCACATCGCCCACAACATCATGGAACCTGCAGGCGGAAGTCAAACACCCCGGTGAGAAGGGGGAAACAACGACCCGGACCTACAGAGACGAGGTGAGCTGCTGTTACTATGGAGACGTGAGTGTGGCGTCACCTGTCTATGTGATGGAACTTCAGCGTGACTGGCGACTTCCCGTTGACAACATGTCTGCACGTCAGAGTCAACCGAGGGGCGACGAGAACCCCCGAGCCCCAGACCGACCCGCTGTCCACCAGGCACACGGTGAGGTTCGACTCACTCGGCCCCCCGGAGCACCGGAGCCCCGTCTGCGCTGCGAGGAGCCGCAGGTCTCGCAGGGGGTCTCGGGGGTCTCCCACGCAGAGGAGGACGCTCCTGAGGATGGCCTGGACGGAGCAGACTAACGTGAGGCCGATCCACTCGCTGGCCTTCCACCCGAACGGGGACACGATCACCCCGACCAGGCTCAGGTGGCCCCCCGTGGCCGCAAACAAACCCCCGCCCTCCGTGCCCGGCAGGCAGCGGGCGTCTGTGAGGATGACGGCGTTGTCCTCCCCGGCCAGGTTGCTGACGATGCCCCTGCTGAGGGTGCCGAGGAAGAGGTCCGGGCAGAGGGAGCCGAAGGGGGACCCGCAGGCCACCACCGGGCAGCCTTTACGGAGCGAGGAGCTGCTCCTCCAGGACAGGAGCTCCGAGTCCGGCCCGGAGCTGCGGTCCTCCAGCTCCCCACCGACTCTGAGCACCGCGAACCAGCTGAGGACCTGAGCATCCCTCGTCTCGTCTTCGTTACCATGGAAACTCCACTGATCCGCCTCCCGAAACACTTCCCGGAGAGTCTTGTGGAACTCCAGGCAGCGGACCAGCATGAGGAGCTCAGCTGGAGCTCCGACCGGCGCCGCGCCCCGCAGGAAGACGCGGATGTCGGTTTGTGAGCTGAAACGCGGCGCCGCCAGGAAGCTACGGGGCCCGGACAGGAGCTCTGAGTCCGCGAGGAACCGGGAGAACGGGAGCCCAGTGCACACCACGGTCCCGGTCTGCGGGTGGAGCAGGACGCCGCTGCAGCTCACGGGTCTTTGCCCTGAACCTGACTCGGACACCGAGACGACGCAGCAGCGCCGCTCCGCCGCGTCCAGCTCCATGCCGGTGAACTTTGCACCAGTAGCGCTAACGGGAGAAACCGAGGAATAAAGTGCATTAATAACAGCTTCAGATGTGCGGCGAGCTCAGAAGACTTAAATCGAACCGGGCCAGAAACAACAACAACAACAACAACGTGACTAAAAAGGCTCCATTATTTACATTTGACAAGTAAGTGAGTTCACTTTGTTGTAGGTTCCGGGTTGTCTCTGATTGGGCCAGTAGAGGAGAGGAACGCCCCCTGATTAATGTGATTGGCCAAAGTGCAGACGGGCGTAAGTCTGAGCCAATTACAAACAAGTAAGCTAAAATTAGTTGTTTGTTTTGTCACTTGGGGTCTCCCGGTGGAGATACTGTACGGAGTTACTGTCGTCAAAATGTGTAATAAAAATGTAAATAGCCAAACTTCTGTGAAAATAATTATCAGATTACTTCAGGAGAGGATTTTAAGCTCCTGAAAACGTATTTAACTTTTTTATTTACTTTGACTATTTTTGTTCTCTTGAGCTTTTTCGCTCGTAAATGTCTGTGTTTATTATCCAACATTGTGTTTCAAGATGGTTTTGTGATGTAAGCTTGTATTTTAATTTTCTCAGTGAAAGAAAGGAGCACACAGATTTAAATGATTATCCGACGCATTTATTTTGCTCAAACTGCAAACATTTGTAATTTCACATTTCAAAATGTTGTAACAGGCATGCTACACTGAGGTTGATACACAGATAACAGCTTATTTACAGTGATATTGTACTAACAGGCCTCTGCGTATTCTCTAACTCTATGACCCGATCATCACAAAGTACTCAAGGGAGACACAAAATAAAATTCACATCAAAATGTCAGTGCACTTGTGGTCACATAAAAAAAGGTGAAAATGAAGGAGGTAGGCTATGATGTTGATAACACTGCTGACTGTGAACGTGGCATCAAATTAAGATTGGGATGTTACGTTAAGTAAACAAATCAATATTTTATCTGCAGGCCAATACATTTCTGCACAGAATGTTAACCAAACTGACCTACAAATGAACCCCGGGTCAGAAAGTGGTTCACAGTGACGACACCTTCTATATGAACTTCAACCAACACCATACAGGTTTAGAGTATGAAGGATAACATCACACAAAGTACAATATGATTAATATGACCTATTAATTTCATTCTGGATATTAATACAGTGTAATCTCTAAAAGTTTGACCTGAATTAAGTTTCTGGTAGGACAGGAAAAGCCCTTAAATACACCTTCATACACTTAAATAAAAGGCCTCTCCAGCAGGTAGCTTTGTGTGGAACATGTTCTTATGTGCAAAGACGGGAGGTTCAATCAGACAAATACTGTAAGAAAATCCACACTCCTTCAGTCGATGTACTGGGCGAGCCAGCGGAAGGCCTCGCCGTAGCCCTGCCTCTTCAGCACGCTGCACATGAACACCTCCATCGGCCTCACGTTCACCCCCTTAAGCGACACGTTACCCTGACAACAAACAACACGTTCATAAAAACGAGCAGAGAGAACAACAACACATCCACATTGTTGCTGTATAATGAATCCTTTAAAGCTGTAATCTGCAACTTCCTGCCGTTTTTAAAGCACATGTTGACTTTTCATGTTGGAATGTACAAAGCGTCCCAATCTGATCCCAGGTACAAAGCTTTGTTACCTTTCTCTTGTTCCATAATGGTGGTATTTAACTCTATATATCCCTGAATGTTGTATGTTTGTTACCTTTCCGGTGGTGTGTCCCTGGAGACCAAAGATCCCTCTGAGTGCGTCTTCGCTGGCGGCTTCTGGACGATCTATCTTATTTCCCAGGATGAGAACCGGTATGTTGGAGATGGTATCGTCTGTCAGCAGGGCCTACACACAGAAAACAACTAATATACACCAAGAGAACGTTTCGATTGATCCTAAATGTAGACTTCCAAGTGAAATGAGTGCAACTAACATACATATAGTTCATCTTTAGCCTCAGCAAGTCGCTCGTGATCGGCACAGTCCACCATGTACACGATCCCGTTTATAGCTGGGAGGTAGTTCTTCCAGATCCTTCGTGCTGTGAGACAGACAGATCAGCATTCAGACAACAGCAAAGGTAAACAAATCCTAAAAACACAAAATGATTCTTACCTTGTGTGTGGCCACCGAGGTCAAAGGTCGTAAAGGTCATACCGCCAATACTCAGCTCCTCAGACGCTGAGAAATGAGGAAGCATGTGTGAGTTTAGAAAGTGTGTGTGTGGGTATGTGTGTAGAGTGCGGCGGGCTCAGTGAGTCCGTACTGGGATGTAGCGTGGGGACGTGCTGGGCCAGCCTGTCGTCCCTCAGCATGTGCAGCAGCGTCGTCTTCCCTGCATTGTCCAGTCCCAAGAACACCAGCTTGCCGCTTTTCCTATACAGGCCTGAAGGAAGCGACCAAACACACAGATGTAGAAACGGTTGTATTATTGCGTAATATAGGATACATCCTACTACATATTGTGAGTGGAGCTGATTTAAATACTCAACCAAGAAGCTGCAGGACGCTGCTGAAGCTCCTGTAGAGCCAGTTGAAGATAAAAGACATCTCTGCTGTTAGGGGGAGGAAGAACAGGACATCATAGGTTAAGAAACAATCCTAATAACGGACTATTCAAGTAAAACATGAACGTTAACGTCACTTCTTGAATAATAACTTTGTATTTATTCTTATATTTGAGCCAGAAGTATAAATGTGTTTCATGTACTGCAGAACTAAAGCTCATTGTTTTGTTTTGTTTCCCTCCTTCAGTCTGGATTATGTAGCTGGTATGTGTAAGATTTGTGTAATCGCACAAAGCCACAATGCATGATGGGAAAGTGAGCAGCAAACAGCCTTCACATGTATGAAGATGAGGGAGACTCAGCCTGCAGACGCCGGCCTTCCTCAGACTATTTTTATGACAAGTTGTGGCTTTGACATTTGATCGCACCAGTTACACACACACACACACACACACACACACACACACACACACACACACACACACACACACACACACACACACACACACACCTGTCACTCCCTGTGGAACTTGATGAACTAGAGAGGCGTTCACTGACTCCTACCCCGGGAAATTACCCAATTGTCGTTGTTTTATGCCACAAACATTGAAGTAGAAACACAGATAAACACCAAAACAACACACACTAGTAACAACAGTATTCTTTTGTATAAATATGTATAGAATGTCGTTCCTCCTGTCAGCAGGCTTCAAAACAACATTCAAATCAAACTCTCAGTGAAATAATAACGTATATTCTCCACATTACGGATCTGTTCCGTCCAGCAGCGGGACTTCTCGAGTTTACGCATTTTACGTAACAGCGCTCATATTCGCTGTGATTACGGTAAACAATGATACATTTAGTCCGTGACACGCACTGACGTGATGACTTTTATATAAAATCCCGACAAGTACACAACAAGTCATACAACTTTGTCCCGGAAAATAAACTTTCTGCGCATTTTCATCTCTTTACCTCGATGCGCCGAGTTTACGAACTCACCGTCCGCAGCTTTTGGTCCAAGTCCGAGCCGCAGTTTGACACTTCACAGGAAATACGTCACTATTTTGATTTTGTACCAGGAGGGGCGCAACTGTTTATTTGTTTATACATTTATTTATCATTAGCTCATCTAAATAAGAACGTTTAGCTTTGTGTGCCTTTAAATTCGATTTGTTTATCTCACGGTCCGTCCTCTTGTTCCTCTGTGCCCTGTTGTGTCTCATGCTGCTCGGCAGGGTGAATGCGGAGCAGTGCGCTTGTTCTCGCTCGTTCCTGCCCGGAGGAGAGCGGAGGAGCGTTTGATTGTGGAATATGTGTAAAGAAAACCTTCATAGTTTTATTTTGAAAATGCTTAATTAACCTGTGATGAGGATGTACACGGAGGAAGTATGGAAGGAGGACAAGGACAGACTGGGAGTCGGGGGAAATTTCTCATGTCAGCTTCATGTTTTGTGTTGCCTTAGAAATATTTACTTATCGACTGTGGCGGATGTCAGACTAATAGAGTGCTGTCAATGATGTCATCTAATCAGCTGTGACTCTGTATGACATCATGATTATGAGTGTCTGATGTCATTGACCAGCTGTGACATCATATGAGATGTCTGAAGTCAGGCAGATCACATCAGGTAACAGCTGAGGCTCACACACAATCTCTCTCACATCGTGACACAAACACACACACTCGTCCTCTCTGGCTGCAGGAGTACTTAAGGTGAGTACTGCAGTGTTCATACTCCTAAGACTCTTTTTCATGTGATGTGATTTTAGCCTTAATATTGTAAGAGAACACATCAACAACAAGGACTTTACTTTCATATTCAGATCTTGACATTTAACGTTTATAGTTGAAGTCACAGATTAAGATATTTGGGTTTATATATTGTTTATATGCTGAAGTTGTTGTGGAGTAAAATAAGTACAGTATGACAGAGTTGAGAAGCATTATGTCACTATTTAGATTTTGTACCGCGCTAGGCACAAATGTTTGTTGATAAATGTTTTGATTGGCGGTTATGAAAGTATTGGAGCGCGTCATTCTCTTACCTGAAGTCCTGCACCGCCTCTCCGAACGTATCGAAGCTCATTGTGGTAGAGACGAGGCCTAAACTGCTCCTCAGCCCAAACCCAGATCAGGTACGGCTGTGGCCACTAGAGGGCAGCAGCGTTACAGATGTGCAGTTCAAAGCGGATCCGTTTTCTTCTGACAATGTACGTCTCGGATAAAGTCTCAAATATATTACATTTGTGGATTTAATTTGAAGATAATTACAGAACTTTCCCAGATGATTTAAATTCTGTTTAGATATTTCGTTAGTCTCGTACATACAATATTTGTTTAGTCACGCAAGCCACAAAGCATGATGGGAAAAGCAACATGTCTGAGGATAAGAGAGTCTTGGCCTTGACTATTTTTATGACAAGTTGTGTTGACACCTGATCGCACCGCACCAGACACACACACACACACACACACACCTGTCACTCCCTGTGCTGGAGAGGCGTTCACTGACTCCTGCCTCAGGAAATTACCCAATTATTGTTGTTTTATGGCACAGTTGAGCAACACGGATATTAAGTCACAGTAGTATTTCTTTGTATAAATTATGGTTATAATGTTGTTCCTCCTGTCTGCAGGCTTCAAAACAACATTCAAATCAAACTTAAGTGGAATAACGCCTATTCTACTAATTTTAGACCCACTAAGTTGAAGAGGACTTGGTTTATGTGCTAGTGGTCGTATTTGCTGTGATCACAGTTAACTGTTGACTCTTGACTTGATCACTTTCCCTAACAAAGTCCCAACTAATAGCCAACAAATGGTGGAAGTTTGTCATAAAACAAACTTTTTGCACATTTCTAGGTCCTTACCTCGATGCATTTATGAACTCTGTGTCTGTCTGCGTTAAGCAGCGTTAGTTCACATCTGGATTGCAGATTTATGTGATGTATGATCTGTAATGACCGTAACAAAGAAGATATAGAATGACAGAATGAAATCTGTTGTTTTATTTTACAATGCAATGGGTAAATGACACACACATACTTAATGCATAATTTAACCAAGGAAGCTCTATTAAAGCAGTTGAGTCTCGTCCAGGACACGAGCGGCTGTGAGGGACAGTGACTGACAGGACGCATCTCCACAGAGATCTTTGTTAAATACGCAAAACAAATGCATCGTCTGAGACACGAGCGCCTCCTTCTACAGTATCTGACCACTATCTACAGGGAAACAGCCGACCCTTGACCCCTTGCCAGCCACATCCCACCACCCTGTTGGCTCCTTGTGAATGATTAGGAATGTGTAGTCGCTGCCCAACCAGCTGCTGGATCACTTCCTCTCATAGTAGAAGGATTGATCCACTGCAAATGTGGGGAAAAACACGAATAGTCAATTTCCCAACGGATTCATTACATTTGTCAGAGTGGAATCAGGTGTATAGACAACAAACGCTACCTGATAAGGGGATCGGCTCCTCTTTTCCACTGGGAGATGTCTGAAAACAGAGACAGACATTTACATTAGATCTGAAACGAAGCCCAGTGTTTGAGAGTCACAAATAAAATGACTCAGATATGAAAGATGATAGAGATTGAAGCTACTTACTGCAGCCACAACAGCCTGAGCTTCATCAGCTGAGCAGTAGTTTGGGCTGTCAACGGCCGACACAGTCGTGTTTTTGCTGTAAGGTGTGATAAGAGGGATTTGTGATGATTAGAGCAGGTGTGGCTCCGTTTCAAACAGCTGCTGGTAGGAAAACTGAAACGCTCACCAGTTGAGTTCACCGGCGTCGGCCTGCTGGGAGATGAGAGCTTTCCAGAACTTGTGAGTGCTCTTGATTGTTTTAATGGCAAAGTCCTGAAACAGAGGACACACGACCTGTTAATAGACTCCGACTGTTGCCGATGATCAGTTCCGTCTCATCCGTGTTGTAAGAGACGTCCTGAACCTTCCTGGCCCCCGGGTCAGAGACCAGCAGAAGCACAAAGTGGCGGGGTTGCAGACTGATGCAACAATTCTGCAGCTACTCATGAGTTTATTACAGAGATTTAATTAACTCGACTGTGATAAACAAAATGTTTTTGCCTTCAATGTGCAAGAACACGTTGATCCGTTCCTCCTCTCCATTGTTGTGTGCAATCAGAGAACCACACACACGTACACACACATTAATGGAGTGATTGTGCAGGTGTGTCAGGTTCACCTTATCTTTGAATTCCCCATTGAAGGCAAAGTTGTTTTCCGGTTTCCCGTCCGGCACTTTGTACCTCCTGAACCAGTCGACCGTGGCCTCCAGGTATCCAGGCTTCAGGCGCTTGACGTCAGCGATGTCTAAACACAAACAGGGATACTTCAGGACACCAGATTACAGAAACTGGGGCGTATATGCTGGAAAAGGACTCGACTCCTTCTCACTGTTGAGCTCTTTGGCTTCGGCGTCGTCTACGTTGATTGCGATCACTTTCCAATCAGTCTCGCCCTCGTCAATCATGGCCAGAATACCCAGTACCTTCACTTTGATTACCTCCCCGCGGGAACACACCTAAGAGGGCAGATTTAGATTAGATAGAGTGTTAGTGATTAGGGTTCCTTTGTATTTGCAATTTGAACCCAGGATGTTCTTGCAGTGAGTGTAAGGCTATATAGCAGTATCGAGGCTGCTGTCGTACCTTCGTGCCGATCTCGCAGACGTCAATGGGGTCGTTGTCCCCGTAGTAGCCGGTGTCTCCGTCTTTGTGTGCCGGATCCTCCCACGTCTAGACAGTCACAGAAACACAGGCGTGTAAAGAGAAAGCTGGGAAATGTTCCGCCCTCATGCGCTGTTATAGACTCTGAGGGATTAGAACAAACAGGACCAAGACTGACCTGAGGAATGGCTCCATAGTTCCATATGTAGCCTTTGTATGGGAAGACGTTGGCGACGTAGCGCAGCTTTCCTTTCTTCATGTCTTGCTTGATTGGGTTCAAGATGTCTTTAGTTGCTATCTGCAAATAAATGAGATAAGGTGAAGGAACGAAGGAATGCTTTCGGAATTATGTGCTAAATTGATGTGTTCAGCAATTACATGTAGCGTCACTTGGAATTGCTGATTCTTGTGCTGATTTCTGTGTTCAAACTGACAGATCAGTCAGTCTAAAGTCAAAGTCTCTTACCTCCATCTTGGCATTTGTCCATCTTGGTACTTCAACCACCATGTGGAAAATGTTCTGTAGAAACACACAACTTATATTAAATGAACAATAAGTTGATAAATGCATTTAAAGATTGCGCAAAGACGACAACATTAAACATTTAACACTTGTACATTAGCTTTGGTTAGAACCTTAACCCAAATAGAATTAATTGTTACAGAAAGATAAGATATTAGATCAATCAGTGCAATCAGCCCAGATATGAAGCCAGCACAGAGAAAATAAAGAGTAAAGGCCGGTTGGCAAATAGACTCTGACCGCAGCAACATTACAACATTCCCGAAAACACTTTCACAGGCCGTCACCGCCCAAGATCCGGGATTTAGATTTAGATTTGATTTATTGTGAGAAGTTATTGTGAGCAGTGAAGCTACTTTACCTGAGCCTCATCGGCGTGCATGGGAATGTCGTGGAACGGCGAGACGTACTTCCCATCGGCATTTTCTGTAAGACAAGACGAAGCTCAGATGGTCAGCTGGTCATTACAGCCTCAACAGCACTGGATTACTGTGGATTCCACCTCAAACACGTCGTATTGTTTCATGGATCTGGATCCTGCAGTCACGTTCACTTACACGTCACTCACATTAGTTCACAGTTTGTGGTCGGAGCCCTGACAACCAGCTGAGTGAACGCAAACACCTCCCGGGTCAATGACCTCGTCCTAACATACATACTACTATCACAAACAGTATGATGCGTCCCTCGTATTTCAGAATGAGTGTTTAATTAGTGATAACTAGTTAATGTTCCGTTTTGGGGACGTTCACCGGCACACTCACTTTGCTTCTTAACCATTTTAACAACAGCAGATGATTTGATCTCCCTACCTCCTCCTACCTGGCTCAAAGTTTGACTATTTATGACTAATAAATGATAAACTGAACAACTGAAAAATTTGAGCTAAAGGTATTTATAAATCAGTGATAAACGTTCTTCTCCTTCTTCTTCTACCAATCATTAAATAAAACTATAGGATAAAAAGAAGCTATTTGAGGTATAAGAGACGCATTGGTTAGGTAAGCAGTGTTTGATTGTTTTAGTTTCATTCTTACTGCTCATCGGTAAGGGCGGTGTCCCCCGATGTTTGGAGTTATGATGAAGGATCATTTGGTATCCATGGAGATGACTCGAGATTGAGTCATATATCTAAAACATCTTTGACAACAACCGGCTTAACCAGTCACACTAGTTCACATTACTCGGCCCGAAGCTTCATATGGATAGAACGATAAGTATACGATGAAGGGAACGATACAATTCAATGAACGGTTCAACTCAACTTAAACTTCAATTAAAATAGCGACAAATCATAACAAAGCGTATGCGACGGTGCTTTACATACAGATCGGCAACAATACATGAATGAACAGTGACACGTGTGTGTGTGTGTGTGAGAGAGCCTGATCTGCGCCCATCAAAGCGTCACTAAGCGACCCAACCCCGTGTTCTTTTGCTCCCGTTAGCACTTACTGAAGAAGATGCGGTAGTTGGGGTTGTTCAGGTTCCCCCTCTCCTCCACCGTGAAGCTCATGGCTGCTGCTGCTGCTGCTGCTGCGGAGATCCGTGTGTCTGCAGACAGAGGATGGCGGCGGAAGGAAAGGAAACTTCACTGCTTTGCTGTGTGAGGTCACACATTAGCAACGCGCATGCGCACTAGGGGGTATCGGGAAACTCATTGGTGTATATATAATTACATTGAAAACAAGATCATCAAATACTAATAGATATCAGATAAAATCGAGAAAAAAAAACAGTGTAATACTATCAAATGTGTCCTTCGTTTGATTTTATAAGGTATATTAGTAACCGCTCAAATTATTTTAACTGAATATTATCAATATGTGATCCTCAGTTAAAGGTATGTTATGGAACTATTTTGTTTTAATTGTGGAAATGATTTAGGAGTTGAATTTGCGAATAAATCGAGGGCGACAGCAAAGTAACCGCCTGGCCCCGCCTCCTGTCTGCTGACGTCACGTCCGCCCTCCGCACGCGGCGCTTCCTGCCTTGCTGAGGGAGGGGACCGAGCTGACGGCTGGCAGGACGAGAGGAGGAGAGCGCAGAAAGCCTTTGGGAAGACCTCAGAACGCGGGGAGCGGCCCGGGTTCCACCGTCCGTCGGGGAGTAACACCCACATTAGTGTTTCTGCTGGATTTGTCATCGAATCGGCGCTGAAAATGTCGTCCAGTCGTCAGTTTAGCGAGAGCAGGGCCATCCCGACCAAGACGGTGTTGATCAACGACACAACGCAGCTACCTCATGACTACTGCACCACCCCGGGGGGCACCTTATTCTCCACCACCCCGGGAGGTAAACACGCCGCCGCCGCCTCAGGTTGTGGGGTTAATCGTGTGTGCTTGTGTCGCGTTTGTTCCCCGCTGTGGCCTCGCTCGCCAGGCAGCCCTGTCATCCTGATCAAAACAAAAACAAAGCTTAGCCCCGCCCCCGGTGTCCCTGTGCGCCCCTTGATTGGCTGCCGATCAGCGCAGAGATTCACATCAATGTATTGTTTATGTGTGTGGTGCTTATGGAGAATATAAGAAGGAAGCGTGTTTAAAGAGTTTGATTGCTTTATTCTGAAGGTTAGAGTTAATTACTGCACTTTGACTTCATGGGTTGACTGAGTGAAGTTCTGAGCCTAATTAGAAACATTTATAATAAGTATAATAGTGTTTTGACTTTATTTCTTGTGTGTATAAACTACCTGTCAGACAGATTGATTGATACATTATTGTTTATACCGTCCTTATCGAACCGACAACTAATGGAAGGTGTCAATCAAAATGTAGCTGTAATGTTCAGTGGTTACAATAATCTGTATGCCACTCAGATTCGATACTATTGAGTCTGGCAGAGAGACACACACACACACACTGCACACAGTCCTAATTGTTTCCTGTTATCATTCAGCTTTGATTGAGTGTGAGATGCATGTAGTCAGCGAGTCTTGATCTTGGGCCCTGTGGACGGTTGCCAGGCCTTTGACTCACACTGTTACCCGGCAACCCTCCCATGCCATGGCTCGCTCCCCTGATGGAAAATCACTGACGGCAGCTTGATATCTCTGCCCCCGCCGCAGGAACCCGGATCATCTATGACCGGAAGTTCTTACTGGACCGGCGCAACTCTCCCATCGCCCAGACGCCCCCGGCTCACCTGCCCGTCATCCCCGGAGTGACCAGCCAACACGTCCTGAGTGAGAACAAGAAGAATGAAGCCAACAACCACGTCATCAACCACGACGGCAAACCTGCAACTGGTAAGAGGAGCGACACACCCTGGCCGACACGCTGCACCACTCCTGTCATAATATGCTGCCTATAGAAACACACACACACGCAGAATAGCTCAGTGACACACACACCCTGTTAATTACCACCAGGGCAATAAAACACCTTCTTTGTTTGTGTTTTTGTGTTTTAGGTGATGACTCTCAGTTTGAAATGGACATCTAACTGACTGGGACCGCACCAGCAGAAGCATACGACCTGGCATGGCACGTGTCAGTGGCTTGGCTTGTAGAAACCGATGTTGTGAGCCCTCATGGCAGCCATCTTCTTTAGCTCTTTTGTCTCGCTGCTGGATGTAATCAGTGTTAACCGCGGGGGGGCGGGGAGGGGGGACAGTTTATCATATCAAACTACAGTGCAGATGACTTTGGAAGCGAGTTAGAGAGTTTATTCGCTTAGATTCCCAGGTTATTACAAGTTGTTGTACACATCAAACGCCTAATAAGGGAGCAGGTCACCAGAGCACTCAAGGTTACGTTCACTTCACCCTTCGCTAAGCCCCGCCCCGCCCCGCCCCTCAACACTGACTGGCAGCGGAGCTAGCAAAACAGGAAATTGCAGATCCGTGGAGCGCTCGGTATCCAAAACCCGTAAGATCAGAAATGCAAGCAGCTGATCAATCATCCAGCTGTCAGGCTCATCTGGAGCTTCTGCTGAATTGTTGCTGTCAGAGACCACCGCACTACAGGGGGTCACATGAGGAGGGGGGCGGGGGTTCAGCTTAGCGGAGGGGGAAGTGGCTGAGGGAAATTATGCTTTTGTTGTTTTTTTGTTGTGCTGGCCTTAAAATCTAAAGCTTTGATCCTGACTCCACGCTCAAAGCTCCTTTAGTTCACCTGTATTTTGAATTATTATTTTTGATTATTGGCGCTGCAGGAGAAGCTCCACTATCTGTGATTAGCCTGTTTCATTTCCAGCGATGCAGCGAGCCATTCTCCTATTTCCTCACCCACACAAATCCTGAGTACATTTCCTATTGAAAATGCCTTTAAAATCGACTTTCAGCCCATGGATTTCCTCACCTTTAAACACAGATAATTGTATTTCGCGCAGCTATGTGAGGCAAAAGATGAATCATTTACATATAAATTCTTCCTTGGGAATTGAATTTTTGAAATATAGCAGATAAAGGTCAAAGCAGTCTGTTAGTCACTGTTATGATCCTAGTTTCTCTCCTGCCAAGAGTTTCTACACTTTTTCATCAAGATTTGAAGGATTTTGTGTTGATGATTTGATTAAACAGGTTTAACATGGAAATGGTTAAACTATCGGACCAATAGTTCACATTAGTCCGATCCCAATGTGAACTATTGGGTGAAACCCACAAGCATTTTTGAAAACTTGAAAAGATCCAGATCTTTTATATGCATTTTATTTTTAATACGGTTTGATAGTATTAATGAAACAGCAGGTGGCAGAGTCTCAGAGGGCTGCTTTCATGAACCGTTGACTGGTTGGAGATCATCTGCCACAATGCACTTACACACTTTTATACAAAGCAGATAAAGGAATTAGTTAGGTCATAAACTCAGTTACTGAACCAGAGAACATGAAATGGGTCTGACAGGTACAGAAACCATTCCAGTGTCCTCATCCACGCTGCGCTCCGTCACCTTGGGTCTCGTCGTGCTTCATGTCAGCTCATGCCTTACTTCACAGGAAACGCAGGAACGATAACTTTAATTCCTTCTCAACAATTTGTACTTTTCCTTTCCAACAGATGTTTATTTTTTCACCGTGACGCTCAGCAGGTTAAACAGTCAAATTAGTTTTTTATCCTTTGATGTTTTTCTACGTTATTTGTTTCCTCAAGCAGTTGTGGAGCTTTGGGTTTGGGTGGTTGAAAGTGATGATGATGATCTGGTTTTCCGCATGTGCATTAGTTCCACGTGTTCATTTGACGTTTTTGAGTTTTTTCACAGCACAATCGTTCAAAGCTCTCAACTCTGCAATTGAATCACAATGAAGTATGTTTTTGTTCCATTATCACACTGAGTCTGCATGACTGATTCGCCGTCTGAAATCACGCCTATCAGATTTCCTTTCTGGTTTCCTGTGTGGTGATAAATATATCCTTTGACCTGTTTTGCATTGCACTTTTTGGGGGGGCTAAAACTATACTTGCATCACAACTCTGATGACAGATTCATTTCAAACTAGTTTGGTTTGACAGCGAGGGCTTAACATTGTGTGCTGCAGAGAGATTTGAGACAAACTTACTGTAACTTTATTCTGATTTTAAATAACTTCATTTGAAAAGAAACGCCAATGCCAATGGACACTGTTGCAGCAAGATGAATAAAGTTCTTTAACAATGAAAAGGATACGTGTGGGCTCTCTGTTAGTTAAATTAACCCTTGTGCGCTGACATCGTGTGGACGAATGTCAATGTACACCTTCAATATTTTTCTTTACATATTTAACCAATAGTATTTTCACAATTACAATTTATGTTTCTATGCGAGGTTTGTAGATTTTTTTTCGAACAAATCACCGAAAACTGCAAAAACGTCTCGAGGGAGAGAATTTGATATTTATGTTTATATTTAGTCGTAATATTTTATGTCAAACTCTCATTCAGAAACAGTTAATTTCTCAAAATTACAATCTAAAATCTCGAAAGAATTTACTCAAACCTAAACAATCAAATACCAATAACGATAGTAGTAGAGTAATCAGGGGGAAAATAAACAAGGAATAAATCTTTAGACTTTATCTCATACATAATAACATAATAAACTCGCTACGTATTTAATTTAGTTAAACAACGTGAATTCCACAAACGCGTTTCACTCTTTTACATCAGGCACTATCTTCACGCGCCCGCTGTGTTTGTGCTCAGGCATTAAGCCGGTCGCCTTCCGGTCCTTCTTCCTTTTCTACGTCCCTGAGCGAGGCCGGCGTCAAGATGGTGAGTGTTGTGGCCAAAATTACGAGTAAAATCCCCGTTTCATCTGCGCCATCCTTCCCTCCACACGCTAAGCATAACTATAAAACCATCGAGTATTCTTACGTGTTTCAAAAAATGTCAGTATTGAAACATTTCGATGAGATTTATTGAATTGCTGAGCGGAAACTCTGCGGCACCTTCGATGCTACGTCGCTATCGATTCGGACGGCTAACAGGCTGGATTTAATGGCTTTGTTGCGACTTAAACACAAACCCTTAATGTAATTAAGTAATGGAGGCACACTCCGAAGCCTTTAAATGCGCCAAACCGTTTCTATAATTTATTCTGGAACCTAAATTTCCTTCACTTTGGTCAGCTAGCGTTAGCATACATATACAGCATAGGGTTGATGCGCGCGGCCCTGTTGGAGTAAAGGCGCACGTGAACTCAAAGCAGCAACATGAAGCTTTGTGTTCAGTGTTTTTGTCCCTGTAAACATCGGCAATGTGGTTCAGCTCGCGTTCAGCAGCTAAGACTGTTGTTAGCTATGAAGCTGCTAGTAGTAGCTAGACAAGCTGTTGCATGATGTTGCTGGTCTGGCTGATTCTGATATTCAATAATCATGCAAATCACATGACGAGAGGAAGCAGCCATTGTCCTAACCTGCATCATTCTCTTCCCTGCTTTCTTACAGAATGACACAGTGACAGTCAGGACCCGCAAATTCATGACGAACCGGCTCCTTCAGAGGAAGCAAATGGTAAGATTTCATATTGTGTCATTCCAGCTCGACAGTCACTGTTCCATGTCAGACTCTGGTGTTCTAACTTCCTGTCGTTGCCGCAGGTTGTCGATGTTCTGCATCCGGGAAAGGCCACTGTCCCCAAGACAGAAATCAGGGAGAAACTCGCCAAAATGTACAAGACCACTCCAGATGTGGTGTTCGCCTTTGGCTTCAGGACTCAGTTTGGTGGCGGCAAGACGACAGGCTTCGCCATGGTATACGACTCGCTAGACTATGCCAAGAAGAACGAGCCCAAGCACAGACTGGCCAGGGTGAGTGACAGCTCGGTTTTTATTCTCACTGAAGCTTGTTCATGTAAAGCTCGACACATCATGCACACGAAGCACTAAAACACCTTTCTAGCTTGCCGTAAAAGCAAAACGTACATGTGACTGAACAGTCTCTGAGCTTGGAAACCTCTTGTGTAGTCAAAGAGAGATGAAAGGTGATCAATGACTGGGAACTACACTGGATTTGAAGATGTTTGTACTTAACTGAATCAGCCTGATCTCAACTAGATGATGGTTGTAGTTAATGAAGGACATGCAGTCAGAATGGAGCTCTGTGGCTTTATAATCGTGAAATTAGATGAATAACTGAAACCATAGGCAGTGGCTCAGTGGGTAGTGCTTCCGCTTGGGAACCGGAGGGTCGCCGGTTCGAGCCCCTGCCGAGGTGCCCCTGAGCAAGGCACTGAACCCTCAATTGCTCCCCCCTCTGCGAAGGGTGGTAATGTAATGTAAGTCGCTTTGGATAAAAGCGTCTGCCAAATGATCGTAATGTAATGGTCCTCATAACCCACAGCTCCACAAAGTTCATCAATCTGTTGTTAAACACTGAAAGCTACAGCTCACACACACATACATTCCAAACCTGGCGCTTAAAGAAGACTAAGGATGTAAGGATACTTCTGATTCTATAGTCCAAATGGCACAGAGAGGCTTATTTTGTTCTTATTGAAAACGGATCCTTGGCTCATTTGTGTTCCCTAGCAGACAGAACGCATTGAATTAATTGTGTTTCCCTCTCAGCACGGTCTGTACGAGAAGAAGAAGGCCTCAAGGAAACAGCGCAAGGAACGCAAGAACAGAATGAAGAAAGTACGAGGCACCAAGAAGGCCAGCGTGGGAGCTGCAGGCAAAAAGGTGAAGTGTTTCATTCAGACTCTGGTTCTATACTTTACAGTAGTCTGTAGTAGATATGAAGGTAACGAAATGTGAAGGTTCTTCTCAATTTCTTGATCTGTTTTCTGTGCTCATCACAAACCAGGTCAGGGAACAGTCGTTATTTTCCTGCTCGTTCCCTGCCCCCTTTCCTTACTCGTTCCATTTGATTTCTGTACTGTTTTTAATTTCCTTTGTCATCTTTCCAATCATCTTATCAAATGTTCCTCATCATCTGTAGAAGGTAAATATTCTCATGTAGCCTGAGAGTCTGCTCCTCTACACTCCTGCAGTACTAAAGGAACCTCCCACCTGTGTGTTTAGTCCCACTGTAACACCAGGAACTAGCAGGAGTTGAACACTAATGGTTGTAGGCCATATTTTGGAAAATGTCTGCAGCCCAATAAAGTTAATCTAGTTAATATCTCACAGTGCTGAAACACAACTAATGAGTCCAATCAGCTTTAGTTTGAACTGAACCCTGCACACCTGAGAAGCTTTGAGCAGTAACTTCTTCACCTCAGCGTCTGATCCTCCTGTCATCTCCCCATCTCATGTTTTCATTTCCCTCATTTTGACATTCTTTTCCATGTTCTGTTCCTGATTGTGCTTCCCTTGGAATTGTTTTGCAGAAGTAAAGTCGGTCTCAGGTACCTAAGGGAGCGCATGGTGTGCCTTTGTGCTGCACATCAGATAGTGACAGAGCTGAGCTGTGCATGTTGGTGCTAAACTTCACCCTGCAGTTCCCTTTAGTTTCCCTGTAGTCACCTCATAGACCTGTTCCCTCTGCTGCAGCCTGAATGGACGAATCCCATCAGGCTTTGCACCGGTTATTAAAGCGCTGCTTTCTTTAAAACTGTAGTTAAGAGATCTAGACTAGCATGTGTGTTTCTGTATGATCACAGTCTCGTCACTAGCGCTCTGTTTCAAAGTGTGATGTGGTTAAACACGGTGTTGGTCTTTGTGTTGTGACAAATCTAACTTCTGACTGTATTTTGTTCTGATTCTAACATTTAATTGTCTTTCTCCTACAGTGAGCCCAGACCAGAGGGGAGAAGGTCTTCGTGCTCAGGATGTTCTTGTATATTGTCATCAAATAAACTTTGGAGGAAAAAAAAAGAAAGTCTTTGTTTGGAGTGTTTTCTCTCAAACAGATCGATGCGTCAAATCACAACCATCTGCATCTCATCTTCCATGCAATTAGCTGGAACTATGATTCAAGATTCAAGATCTTTATTGTCATATACACAGCAGATCAACACAGTTTACAGTGTGTAATGAAATTCTTACTTTGTTTTTTCGTCTCCCCATGCAAATAAAATAAAATAGTGCAAATAAAATAGTACTAAACGAAATAAAGAAATATATAAAAAATAGAAAATAATGCAAATATTCTTGCAAAACAAAAATGCAATAAAAATGTACAAAGGTGCAGAGTGGAGGTAGGTATGTTTGTCTATGAAATTCTCAACAATCTAAACATCACAGAAATACTGAAACAAAGTACAAACTATTGCACAAATGCAAAATCTAAATATAAATCAAGTTATTATGATCATTATGATCAATCAACAGTCATGAAATGATCCGAATGATTCAGTCTGTCTATATTCGGTCTTAAAAGTTGCACATCTGTTGGTGAAATGTTCATAGGACTTCAGCTTGTGTTTGGATGTTAAATGTTTGTCTTATGCAGTAGATTTCCTGTGTTGTGCCATTGAGTCAAATAAAGACATAAAAACAGAGATTCACTTTCAAGTGAGGCTGTCAGATTGTGCTGTATGCAGTATTAGAAATGCTATTGTG